>NC_068450.1:17885129-17920129 GCF_023373465.1 Oncorhynchus keta | reverse complement strand
CACTCACCCAATTACTCGACCTGATTGAATATATGCAAATACAACAGAAATTAAAAGTCACCTGTAAGGGGACCCCTCAAGGGACAGAGTTCTATACACACACATACACACTCCTTAGTTAACACCCTTTAACTGTCCCCTCGGCCATTTAGTCCTCTCTCATCAGAGATGTATAGATGTCAAAATGTAGGACTCTTTTCTCTCTCTCTCTCGGTATCTCTCTCTCTCTCTTTCTCTCGCTATCTCTCTCTCTCTCTCTCTTTCTCTTTGTATCTCTCACAAAGTCTCTCCCTCTCTTTCTCTGTTTTCCATTCTCTCCCTCTGTCTGACTCCCTCCCTCTCTCTCCCTCCCTCCCTTACACCCACCCGCCTTCTCTCTCTCCTTCCCATCCTCTGTCTGACTCCCTCTCCCTCCCTCACACCCACACGCCTTCCCTCTCTCCTTCCCATCCTCTGTCTGACTCCCTCTCCCTCCCTCACACCCTCCCGCCTTCTCTCTCTCCTTCCCATCCTCTGTCTGACTCCCTCTCCCTTCCTCACACCCTCCCACCTTCTCTCTCTCCTGCCCATCCTCTGTCTGACTCCCTCTCTCTCCCTCCCTCACACCCTCCCGCCTTCTCTCTCTCCTTCCCTTCCTCTGTCTGACTCCCTCTCTCTCCCTCCCTCCCTCACACCCACCGCCTTCTCTCTCCTCTTCCCTTCCTCTGTCTGTATCCACCTGAGTTCCTATCCTATCAATCTATTCATCCCTCTCCTCCTCACAGTGGCCAGACCAGACCAACTGGGAGTGAAACCACTGCTGTCCCACTGAGGACAGCAGGTAATCAGGCATAGCCCTCCTCTCTTCTGCTCTTATACCTCCCTCCGTTCTCTTCATACCTCCTCTGCTATATAAAGTAGAACCAGTACAGGGTATATGGTAGAGGTAGAGGTGATATGATCTGTCTCCACTAGGTATGCCCAGTAAATATCTGTATAAGTCCTGGCTCCTCCCCTGCTGGACCTTTTAGATTGGAGACGGCCTCCAAAGGTCACTGAGAGTTGCACTGAGCACAATTCAGCTTCTGTCTTCTGCCTTGTTTTCTGCCTTTTGTCATCTGTCTTGTCTTCTGTCTTCATTCTTGTCTTCTGTCGTCTGCCTTCATGCTTGTCTTCTGTCTTCTGTCTTGTTTCTGTCTTCTGTTTTCCCTAACACACAACGACTAGAACAGAAAGGATGAGGCTGGAGAGAGACTGTTGGGAGAGAGGGGGAGAAGAGGGGTAGGAGAGTGGTATGAGAGTAGTATGAGAGACGGAAGAGAGGGGGGGGGCAGAGGGGTATGAGAGTAGTATGAGAGACGGAAGAGAGAGGGGGGGCAGAGGGGTATGAGAGTAGTATGAGAGACGGAAGAGAGAGGGGGGCAGAGGGGTATGAGAGTAGTATGAGAGACGGAAGAGAGAGGGGGGGCAGAGGGGTAGGAGAGTGGTATGAGAGTAGTATGAGAGACGGAAGAGAGGGGGGCAGAGGGGTAGGAGAGTGGTATGAGAGACGGAAGAGAGAGGGGGGCAGAGGGGTATGAGAGTAGTATGAGACACGGAAGAGACGGGGGGGCAGAGGGGTAGGAGAGTAGTATGAGAGATGGAAGAGAGGGGGGTAGAGGGGTAGGAGAGTGGTATGAGAGACGGAAGAGAGGGGGGGTAGAGGGGTAGGAGAGTGGTATGAGAGACGGAAGAGAGGGGGGCAGAGGGGTAGGGGAGTGGTATGAGAGATGGAAGAGGGGGGCAGAGGGGTAGGAGAGTAGTATGAGAGATGGAAGAGGGGGGTAGAGGGGTAGGAGAGTAGTATGAGAGACGGAAGAGAGGGGGGGTAGAGGGGTAGGAGAGTGGTATGAGAGACGGAAGAGAGGGGGGGTAGAGGGGTAGGAGAGTGGTATGAGAGACGGAAGAGAGGGGGGCAGAAGGGTAGGAGAGTGGTATGAGAGATGGAAGAGGGGGGGGGCAGAGGGGTAGGAGAGTAGTATGAGAGATGGAAGAGAGGGGGGTAGAGGGGTAGGAGAGTGGTATGAGAGACGGAAGAGAGGGGGGGTAGAGGGGTAGGAGAGTGGTATGAGAGACGGAAGAGAGGGGGCAGAGGGGTAGGAGAGTGGTATGAGAGACGGAAGAGAGAGGGGGGGCAGAGGGGTATGAGAGTAGTATGAGACACGGAAGAGACGGGGGGCAGAGGGGTAGGAGAGTAGTATGAGAGATGGAAGAGAGGGGGGGTAGAGGGGTAGGAGAGTGGTATGAGAGACGGAAGAGAGGGGGGGTAGAGGGGTAGGAGAGTGGTATGAGAGACGGAAGAGAGTGGGGCAGAGGGGTAGGAGAGTGGTATGAGAGATGGAAGAGGGGGGCAGAGGGGTAGGAGAGTAGTATGAGAGATGGAAGAGGGGGGTAGAGGGGTGGGAGAGTAGTATGAGAGAGGAAGAGAGGGGGTAGAGGGGTAGGAGAGTGGTATGAGAGACGGAAGAGAGGGGGGTAGAGGGGTAGGAGAGTGGTATGAGAGACGGAAGAGAGGGGGCAGAAGGGTAGGAGAGTGGTATGAGAGATGGAAGAGGGGGGCAGAGGGGTAGGAGAGTAGTATGAGAGATGGAAGAGAGGGGGGTAGAGGGGTAGGAGAGTGGTATGAGAGACGGAAGAGAGGGGGGTAGAGGGGTAGGAGAGTGGTATGAGAGACGGAAGAGAGGGGGCAGAGGGGTAGGAGAGTGGTATGAGAGATGGAAGAGGGGGGCAGAGGGGTAGGAGAGTAGTATGAGAGATGGAAGAGGGGGGGTAGAGGGGTAGGAGAGTGGTATGAGAGACGGAAGAGAGGGGGTAGAGGGGTAGGAGAGTGGTATGAGAGACGGAAGAGAGGGGGCAGAGGGGTAGGAGAGTGGTATGAGAGATGGAAGAGGGGGGCAGAGGGGTAGGAGAGTAGTATGAGAGATGGAAGAGGGGGGGGGTAGAGGGGTAGGAGAGTAGTATGAGAGACGGAAGAGAGGGGGGGCAGAGGGGTAGGAGAGTGGTATGAGAGACGGAAGAGAGGGGGGTAGAGGGGTAGGAGAGTGGTATGAGAGATGGAAGAGAGGGGGGGAGAGGGGTAGGAGAGTGGTATGAGAGACGGAAGAGAGGGGGGTAGAGGGGTAGGAGAGTGGTATGAGAGACGGAAGAGAGGGGGCAGAGGGGTAGGAGAGTGGTATGAGAGATGGAAGAGGGGGGGGGCAGAGGGGTAGGAGTGTAGTATGAGAGATGGAAGAGGGGGGGGGGGTAGAGGGGTAGGAGAGTAGTATGAGAGACGAAAGAGAGGGGGGCAGAGGGGTAGGAGAGTGGTATGAGAGATGGAAGAGGGGGGGGCAGAGGGGTATGAGAGTAGTATGAGAGTAGTATGAGAGTGGTATGAGAGACGGAAGAGAGGGGGGCAGAGGGGTATGAGAGTAGTATGAGAGTAGTATGAGAGTGGTATGAGAGACGGAAGAGAGGGGGGCAGAGGGGTATGAGAGTAGTATGAGAGTAGTATGAGAGTGGTATGAGAGACGGAAGAGAGGGGGGCAGAGGGGTATGGAGTAGTATGAGAGTGGTATGAGAGATGAGAAGGAAGAGGGGGGCAGAGGGGTAGGAGAGTGGTATGAGAGACGGAAGAGGGGGGGCAGAGGGGTAGGAGAGTTTGATGAGAGACGGAAGAGAGGGAGGACAGAAGGGTAGGAGAGTGGTATGAGAGATGGAAGAGGGGGGGGCAGAGGGGTAGGAGAGTGGTATGAGAGATGGAAGAGGGGGGGGCAGAGGGGTAGGAGAGTGGTATGAGAGACGGAAGAGAGGGGGGCAGAGGGGTAGGAGAGTGGTATGAGAGACGGAAGAGAGAGGGGGGTAGAGGGGTAGGAGAGTGGTATGAGAGACGGAAGAGAGGGGGGGGGGCAGAGGGGTAGGAGAGTGGTATGAGAGATGGAAGAGAGGGGGGACAGAGGGGTAGGAGAGTGGTATGAGAGATGGAAGAGAGGGGGCAGAGGGGTAGGAGAGTGGTATGAGAGACGGAAGAGGGGGGCAGAGGGGTAGGAGAGTTTGATGAGAGACGGAAGAGAGGGAGGACAGAAGGGTAGGAGAGTGGTATGAGAGATGGAAGAGGGGGGCAGAGGGGTAGGAGAGTGGTATGAGAGATGGAAGAGGGGGGGGGCAGAGGGGTAGGAGAGTGGTATGAGAGACGGAAGAGAGGGGGGCAGAGGGGTAGGAGAGTGGTATGAGAGACGGAAGAGGGGGGGGCAGAGGGGTAGGAGAGTGGTATGAGAGACGGAAGAGGGGGGGGAGGGGTAGGAGAGTTTGATGAGAGACGGAAGAGAGGGAGGACAGAAGGGTAGGAGAGTGGTATGAGAGATGGAAGAGGGGGGGCAGAGGGGTAGGAGAGTGGTATGAGAGATGGAAGAGGGGGGGGGCAGAGGGGTAGGAGAGTGGTATGAGAGACGGAAGAGAGGGGGGGGGCAGAGGGGTAGGAGAGTGGTATGAGAGACGGAAGAGAGGGGGGGACAGAGGGGTAGGAGAGTGGTATGAGAGATGGAAGAGAGGGGGGCAGAGGCTGAAAAAGGTGTGGGGTCACACACACACACACACTCAGCCATCAGCAATATGGTAATACGTGTTACCACCCGGCCTAGCCGTGCCCTGCTGACTACAGAGATATGTAATGTATGTAGTCTGTGGATATACTGTATGTGTGTCATGTCAGATGTTAAATAGCTGCTTCAGTCTCTCTATCTCTCCTAAGCGGCTCAGAGAGAAGGGAGAGAGGAGAGTCATGTAATTACTTGGCCCCTATGGAACTGCAGAGAGAGAAAAGAGAAAGATACTTCTTTCTCAGGGAGCACTTAGCTCTTTTTATTCTATTGAATGGTAGAGAACAGGATGAGTGGGTGAATGGAGGTAGAGAACAGGATGAGTGGGTGAATGGAGGTAGAGAACAGGATGACTGTGTGAATGGAGGTAGAGAACAGGATGAGTGGGTGAATGGATGTAGAGAACAGGATGAATGGGTGAATGGATGTAATGAACAGGATGAGTGGGTGAATGGATGTAGAGAACAGGATGAGTGGGTGAATGGAGGTAGAGAACAGGATGAGTGTGTGAATGGAGGTAGAGAACAGGATGAGTGGGTGAATGGATGTAGAGAACAGGATGAGTGGGTGAATGGATGTAGAGAACAGGATGAGTGGGTGAATGGATGTAGAGAACAGGATGAATGGGTGAATGGATGTAATGAACAGGATGAGTGGGTGAATGGAGGTAGAGAACAGGATGAGTGTGTGAATGGAGGTAGAGAACAGGATGAGTGGGTGAATGGAGGTAGAGAACAGGATGAGTGGGTGAATGGAGGTGGAGAACAGGATGAGTGGGTTAATGGAGGTAGAGAACAGGATGAGTGGGTGAATGGAGGTAGAGAACAGGATGAGTGGGTGAATGGAGGTAGAGAACAGGATGAGTGGGTGAATGGATGTAGAGAACAGGATGAGTGGGTGAATGGAGGTAGAGAACAGGATGAGTGGGTGAATGGAGGTAGAGAACAGGATGAGTGGGTGAATGGATGTAGAGAACAGGATGAGTGGGTGAATGGAGGTAGAGAACAGGATGAGTGGGTGAATGGAGGTAGAGAACAGGATGAGTGGGTGAATGGATGTAGAGAACAGGATGAGTGGGTGAATGGATGTAGAGAACAGGATGAATGGGTGAATGGATGTAATGAACAGGATGAGTGGGTGAATGGAGGTAGAGAACAGGATGAGTGTGTGAATGGAGGTAGAGAACAGGATGAGTGGGTGAATGGAGGTAGAGAACAGGATGAGTGGGTGAATGGAGGTGGAGAACAGGATGAGTGGGTTAATGGAGGTAGAGAACAGGATGAGTGGGTGAATGGAGGTAGAGAACAGGATGAGTGGGTGAATGGATGTAGAGAACAGGATGAGTGGGTGAATGGAGGTAGAGAACAGGATGAGTGGGTGAATGGATGTAGAGAACAGGATGAGTGGGTGAATGGATGTAGAGAACAGGATGAGTGGGTGAATGGATGTAGAGAACAAGATGAGTGGGTGAATGGAGGTAGAGAACAGGATGAGTGGGTGAATGGATGTAGAGAACAGGATGAGTGGGTGAATGGAGGTAGAGAACAGGATGAGTGGGTGAATGGAGGTAGAGAACAGGATGAGTGGGTGAATAGATGTAGAGAACAGGATGAGTGGGTGAATGGATGTAGAGAACAAGATGAGTGGGTGAATGGATGTAGAGAACAGGATGAGTGGGTGAATGGATGTAGAGAACAAGATGAGTGGGTGAATGGAGGTAGAGAACAGGATGAGTGGGTGAATGGAGGTAGAGAACAGGATGAGTGGGTGAATGGATGTAGAGAACAAGATGAGTGGGTGAATGGAGGTAGAGAACAGGATGAGTGGGTGAATGGAGGTAGAGAATAGGATGAGTGGGTGAATGGAGGTAGAGAACAGGATGAGTGGGTGAATGGATGTAGAGAACAGGATGAGTGGGTGAATGGAGGTAGAGAACAGGATGAGTGGGTGAATGGATGTAGAGAACAGGATGAGTGGGTGAATGGATGTAGAGAACAGGATGAGTGGGTGAATGGATGTAGAGAACAGGATGAGTGGGTGAATGGAGGTGGAGAACAGGATGAGTGGGTGAATGGAGGTGGAGAACAGGATGAGTGGGTGAATGGATTTAGAGAACAGGATGAGTGGGTGAATGGATGTAGAGAACAGGATGAGTGGGTGAATGGATGTAGAGAACAGGATGAGTGGGTGAATGGATGTAAAGAACAGGATGAGTGGGTGAATGGAGGTAGAGAACAGGATGAGTGGGTGAATGGAGGTAAAGAACAGGATGAGTGGGTGAATGGAGGTAGAGAACAGGATGAGTGGGTGAATGGAGGTAGAGAACAGGATGAGTGGGTGAATGGAGGTAGAGAACAGTATGAGTGGGTGAATGGAGGTAGAGAACAGTATGAGTGGGTGAATGGAGGTAGAGAACAGGATGAGTGGGTGAATGGAGGTGGAGAACAGGATGAGTGTGTGAATGGAGGTGGAGAACAGGATGAGTGGGTGAATGGAGGTGGAGAACAGGATGAGTGTGTGAATGGAGGTAGAGAACAGGATGAGTGGGTGAATGGAGGTGGAGAACAGTATGAGTGGGTGAATGGAGGTGGAGAACAGGATGAGTGTGTGAATGGAGGTAGAGAACAGGATGAGTGGGTGAATGGAGGTAGAGAACAGGATGAGTGTGTGAATGGAGGTAGAGAACAGGATGAGTGGGTGAATGGAGGTAGAGAACAGTATGAGTGGGTGAATGGAGGTAGAGAACAGGATGAGTGGGTGAATGGAGGTAATGTTACTGTTCCTGGGGTTTGAGGTAATTTAGCAGACCCTTTGCCTAAAGTGACCTTCAGTTAGCACTCTGTGGTTCCTACATTAATTTGTCTGGTAGAATATGCAGCTGTTGATAGACTCAGGGTATTTGTTTCAGGGCTGTATAGGTAATATCTCCTGTTGTTTTTATGGTAACCTACAGGCAGCCAGTTGCCTGTAAGTTTACTGTAAAATTGAATACAGTAACAGTATTGTATATTGTAAAATACGGTACAGTAACATACTATACCTTTTTACGGTAACTTACAGGCAACTGGCTGCCTGTATCTTACCATGAAAACAACAGGAAATATTCACCTATACAGCCCTGGAACTCATTTTTCACCTTAATGAAATACCCTGAGCCTATCAGCAGCTGCTTATTCTAGTAGAAATATTAACATAAGAACCACTTTTAAACCAAATTACATGATATCATCAGCATCATGATTGAATTAGCATCGGAATGTGTGCATGGACAAAACTAATGGGATTGGATGACAACACCCGTCAATCAACAGACGACAGAGGGCATTCGCTTGTCTGACATTGTCCCTCCCACCTTTATCAATCTGAGACACACCACCAAAACACAAGTTGGCAAACATGGTCATACAAGCTATACATGGTGTGGAGGAGATACATAAAACTGGTGGTAGGGCTGTGTACCACTCTGGTTGGCCTGTGGTGAGACACAACCTACGTATGTGTGTGTGCGTGCGTGCGTGTGCGTGCGTGTGTGTAAAACCCTAAGATACGATCAGGTCCCATGTCCCTTTGTTCTTGAATGGCATTTGATAGGAGTTTTATCTCTAATAAAACATATGTTGATGTGTGATTGTGAGGGTGTGTGTAAAGACTTTCATTCAGGCATACAAAGTCTCAATTTAACATTCACACACACATTCCTGTCTACATTTCTAGGAGTGTCTTATATATACATCAGACAAAGAACACAAGACACAACAATAGAACACAGGACACAACACGAGAACACAGGACACAACAATAGAACACAGGACACAACAATAGAACACAGGACACAACAATAGAACACAAGACACAACAATAGAACACAGGACACAACAATAGAACACAGGACACAACAATAGAACACAGGACACAACAATAGAACACAGGACACAACAATAGAACACAGGACACAACAATAGAACACAGGACACAACACTAGAACACAAGACACAACAATAGAGCACAAGACACAACAATAGAACACAGGACACAACAATAGAACACAGGACACAACAATAGAACACAGGACACAACAATAGAACACAGGACACAACAATAGAACACAGGACACAACAATAGAACTTCCGGCGCTGACAGAGATGTCCGCCTCGCTTCGCGTTCCTAGGGAACTATGCAGTTTTTTTTTTTTTACGTGTTATTTCTTACATTAGTACCCCAGGTCATCTTAGGTTTCATTACATACAGTCGAGAAGAACTACTGAATATAAGATCAGCGTCAACTCACCATCAGTACGACCAAGAATATGTTTTCCGCGACGCGGATCCTGTGTTCTGCCTTTCAAACAGGTCAACGGAATTGATTCCATGCAGCGACCCCAAAAAACGACTTCGTAAAAGAGGGAAACGTAGCGGTCTTCTGGTCAGACTCCGGACACGGGCACATCGTGCACCACTCCCTAGCATTCTTCTTGCCAATGTCCAGTCTATTGACAACAAGGTTGATGAAATCCGAGCAAGGGTAGCATTCCAGAGGGACATCAGAGACTGTAACGTTCTCTGCTTCACGGAAACATGGCTCACTGGAGAGACGCTATCCGGGGCGGTGCAGCCAACGGGTTTCTCCACGCATCGCGCCGACAGAAACAAACATCTTTCTGGTAAGAAGAGTGGCGGGGGCGTATGCCTCATGACTAACGAGACATGGTGTGATGAAAGAAACATACAGGAACTCAAATCCTTCTGTTCACCTGATTTAGAATTCCTCACAATCAAATGTAGACCGCATTATCTACCAAGAGAATTCTCTTCGATTATAATCACAGCCGTATATATCCCCCCCCCCAAGCAGACACATCGATGGCTCTGAACAAACTTTATTTAACTCTTTGCAAACTGGAAACCATTTATCTGCTGCATTCATTGTAGCTGGGGATTTTAACAAAGCTAATCTGAAAACAAGACTCCCTAAATTTTATCAGCATGTCGATTGTGCAACCAGGGGTGGTAAAACCTTGGATCATTGTTACTCTAACTTCCGCAACGCATATAAGGCCCTGCCCCGCCCCCCTTTTGGAAAAGCTGACCACGACTCCATTTTGTTGATCCCTGCCTACAGACAGAAACTTAAACAAGAGGCTCCCACGCTGAGGTCTGTCCAACGCTGGTCCGACCAAGCTGACTCCACACTCCAAGACTGCTTCCATCACGTGGACTGGGACATGTTTCGTATTGCGTCGGATAAAAATATTGATGAATACGCTGATTCGGTGTGCGAGTTCATTAGAACGTGCGTTGAAGATGTCGTTCCCATAGCAACGATAAAAACATTCCCTAACCAGAAACCGTGGATTGATGGCAGCATTCGCGTGAAACTGAAAGCGCGAACCGCTGCTTTTAATCAGGGCAAGGTGTCTGGGAATATGACCGAATATAAACAATGCAGCTATTCCCTCCGCAAGGCTATTAAACAAGCTAAGCGTCAGTACAGAGACAAAGTAGAATCTCAATTCAACGGCTCAGACACAAGAGGCATGTGGCAGGGTCTACAGTCAATCACGGACTACAAGAAGAAACCCAGCCCAGTCACGGACCAGGATGTCTTGCTCCCAGGCAGACTAAATAACTTTTTTGCCCGCTTTGAGGACAATACAGTGCCACTGACACGGCCTGCAACGAAAACATGCGGTCTCTCCTTCACTGCAGCCGAGCTGAGTAAGACATTTAAACGTGTTAACCCTCGCAAGGCTGCAGGCCCTTGACGGCATCCCCAGCCGCGCCCTCAGAGCATGCGCAGACCAGCTGGCCGGTGTGTTTACGGACATATTCAATCAATCCCTATACCAGTCTGCTGTTCCCACATGCTTCAAGAGGGCCACCATTGTTCCTGTTCCCAAGAAAGCTAAGGTAACTGAGCTAAACGACTACCGCCCCGTAGCACTCACTTCCGTCATCATGAAGTGCTTTGAGAGACTAGTCAAGGACCATATCACCTCCACCCTACCTGACACCCTAGACCCACTCCAATTTGCTTACCGCCCAAATAGGTCCACAGACAATGCAATCTCAACCACACTGCACACTGCCCTAACCCACCTGGACAAGAGGAATACCTATGTGAGAATGCTGTTCATCTACTACAGCTCGGCATTCAACACCATAGTACCCTCCAAGCTCGTCATCAAGCTCGAGACCCTGGGTCTCGACCCCGCCCTGTGCAACTGGGTACTGGACTTCCTGACGGGCCGCCCCCAGGTGGTGAGGGTAGGCAACAACATCTCCTCCCCGCTGATCCTCAACACGGGGGCCCCACAAGGGTGCGTTCTGAGCCCTCTCCTGTACTCCCTGTTCACCCACGACTGCGTGGCCATGCACGCATCCAACTCAATCATCAAGTTTGCGGACGACACAACAGTGGTAGGCTTGATTACCAACAACGACGAGACAGCCTACAGGGAGGAGGTGAGGGCCCTCGGAGTGTGGTGTCAGGAAAATAACCTCACACTCAACGTCAACAAAACTAAGGAGATGATTGTGGACTTCAGGAAACAGCAGAGGGAACACCCCCCTATCCACATCGATGGAACAGTAGTGAAGGGGGTAGCAAGTTTTAAGGTCCTCGGCATACACATCACAGACAAACTGAATTGGTCCACTCACACTGACAGCGTCGTGAAGAAGGCGCAGCAGCGCCTCTTCAACCTCAGGAGGCTGAAGAAATTCAGCTTGTCACCAAAAGCACTCACAAACTTCTACAGATGCACAATCGAGAGCATGCTGGCGGGCTGTATCACCGCCTGGTACGGCAACTGCTCCGCCCTCAACCGTAAGGCTCTCCAGAGGGTAGTGAGGTCTGCACAACGCATCACCGGGGGCAAACTACCTGCCCTCCAGGACACCTACACCATCCGATGTTACAGGAAGGCCATAAAGATCATCAAGGACATCAACCACCCGAGCCACTGCCTGTTCACCCCGCTATCATCCAGAAGGCGATGTCAGTACAGGTGCATCAAAGCTGGGACCGAGAGACTGAAAAACAGCTTCTATCTCAAGGCCATCAGACTGTTAAACAGCCACCACTAACATTGAGTGGCTGCTGCCAACACACTGACATTGACACTGACCCAACTCCAGCCACTTTAATAATGGGAATTGATGGGAAATGATGTAAATATATCACTAGCCACTTTAAACAATGTTGCCTTATATAATGTTACATACCCTACATTATTCATCTCATATGTCTACGTATATACTGTACTCTATATCATCGACTGCATCCTTATGTAATACATGTATCACTAGCCACTTTAACTATGCCACTTTGTTTACTTTGTCTACATACTCATCTCATATGTATATACTGTACTCGATACCATCTACTGTATGCTGCCCTGTACCATCACTCATTCATATATCCTTATGTACATGTTCTTTATCCCCTTACACTGTGTATAAGACAGTAGTTTTGGAATTGTTAGTTAGATTACTTGTTGGTTATCACTGCATTGTCGGAACTAGAAGCACAAGCATTTCGCTACAATCGCATTAACATCTGCTAACCATGTGTATGTGACAAATAAAATTTGATTTGATTTGATTTAGAACACAGGACACAACAATAGAACACAGGACACAACAATAGAACACAAGACACAACAATAGAACACAGGACACAACAATAGAACACAGGACACAACAATAGAACACAACAATAGAACACAGGACACAACAATAGAACACAGGACACAACAATAGAACACAACAATAGAACACAGGACACAACAATAGAACACAGGACACAACAATACAACACAGGACACAACAATAGAACACAACAATAGAACACAGGACACAACAATAGAACACAGGACACAACAATACAACACAGGACACAACAATAGAACACAGGACACAACAATAGAACACAGGACACAACAATACAACACAGGACACAACAATAGAACACAGGACACAACAATAGAACATAAGACACAACAATAGAACACAGGACACAACAATAGAAAACAACAACAGAACACAGGACACAACAGTAGAACACAAGACACAACAATAGAACACAGGACACAACAATAGAACACAGGACACAACAATAGAACACAGGACACAACAATAGAAAACAACAACAGAACACAGGACACAACAGTAGAACACAAGACACAACAATAGAACACAGGACACAACAATAGAAAACAACAACAGGACACAACAGTAGAACACAAGACACAACAATAGAACACAGGACACAACACTAGAACACAGGACACAACAATAGAACACAGGACACAACAATAGAACACAGGACACAACAATAGAACACAGGAGACAACAATAGAACACAGGACACAACAATAGAACACAGGACACAATAATAGAACACAGGACACAACAATAGAACACAGGACACAACAATAGAACACAGGACACAACAATAGAACACAGGACACAACAATAGAAAAAAACAACAGAACACAGGACACAACAGTAGAACACAAGACACAACAACAGAACACAAGACACAACAATAGAACACAGGACACAACACTAGAACACAGGACACAACAATAGAACACAGGACACAACAATAGAACACAGGACACAATAATAGAACACAGGACACAACAATAGAACACAGGACACAACAATAGAACACAGGACACAACAATAGAAAACAACAACAGAACACAGGACACAACAGTAGAACATAAGACACAACAATAGAACACAGGACACAACAATAGAAAACAACAACAGAACACAGGACACAACAGTAGAACACAAGACACAACAATAGAACACAGGACACAACACTAGAACAGAGGACACAACAATAGAACACAGGACACAACAATAGAACACAGGAGACAACAATAGAACACAGGAGACAACAATAGAACACAGGACACAACAATAGAACACAGGACACAACAATAGAACACAGGACACAATAATAGAACACAGGACACAACAATAGAACACAGGACACAATAATAGAACACAGGAGACAACAATAGAACACAGGACACAACAATAGAACACAGGACACAACAATAGAACACAGGACACAACAATAGAACACAGGACACAATAATAGAACACAGGAGACAACAATAGAACACAGGACACAATAATAGAACACAGGACACAATAATAGAACACAGGAGACAACAATAGAACACAGGACACAATAATAGAACACAGGACACAATAATAGAACACAGGACACAACAGTAGAGAAGAAAATACAATTGTGTCTTGGGGATCAACAACCAGGAAATGTAAACAATACGTTTGTACTGTTTCTGTCCTCAGTGAGAATACTTCTGGATATTATTTGAGCTGGTCCTGTATGTGTGTGTGTGAGTGTGTGTGTGTGTGTGCGTGAATGCGTCCTTCTTAGGTGTGCTAGGTTGGAGGTGTGTCTTCAAAGGAGCTCATCAGTTCTGTAACACGACTGATCACTGTTCATCTGTCTTCATCCACTACCAACAGACTGTTCATCTGTCTTCATCCACTACCAACAGACTGTTCATCTGTCTTCATCCACTACCAGCAGACTGTTCATCTGTCTTCATCCACTACCAGCAGACTGTTCATCTGTCTTCATCCACTACCAGCAGACTGTTCATCTGTCTTCATCCACTACCATCAGACTGCCATCAGTTTCATCTGTCTTCATCCACTACCATCAGACTGTTCATCTGTCTTCATCCACTACCAGCAGACTGTTCATCTGTCTTCATCCACTACCATCAGACTGTTCATCTGTCTTCATCCACTACCATCAGAGAACACCTGCTGCTTTACAAACTCTCACAGTGTCACTGCAGAATCGCACGTTTGCCCATAATCGTCACATTTCTAAGGTTACATTCATTCCCGAATGGTTTGGGTTAAAGAGGGACTCTCGGAAATGTGTGTAATTTAGGCAAGTAGTTTTGAAAGTGGAGCTCATGAGCCAAGAGTGGTTCCCGTTTTTTGTGTTTTACATCATCAAATTGTGTACTGCGTCAGCAAATTGTGTACTACATCATCAAATTGTGTACTGCCTCAGCAAATTGTCTCCTACATCATCAAATTGTGTACTGCGTCAGCAAATTGTGTCCTACATTATCAAATTGTGTACTGCGTCAGCAAATTGTGTCCTACATTATCAAATTGTGTACTACGTCAGCAAATTGTGTCCTACATTATCAAATTGTGTCCTACATTATCAAATTGTGTCCTACATTATCAAATTGTGTACTACGTCAGCAAATTGTGTCCTACATTATCAAATTGTGTACTGCGTCAGCAAATTGTGTCCTACATTATCAAATTGTGTCCTACATTATCAAATTGTGTCCTACATTATCAAATTGTGTACTACGTCAGCAAATTGTGTCCTACATTATCAAATTGTGTACTGCGTCAGCAAATTGTGTCCTACATTATCAAATTGTGTCCTACATTATCAAATTGTGTCCTACATTATCAAATTGTGTCCTACATGATCAAATTGTGTCCTACATTATCAAATTGTGTGCTACATCATTCATTTCCTACGATATGTTACTTCCTGGAAAAAATGTAGTGTATTTACAGTACCAGTCAAAAGTTTGGACACATCTGCTCATTCAAGGGTTTTTCTTTATTTGACTGTTTTCTACATTGTAGAGTAATAGTGAAGACATCAAAACATTTAACTACATAGTGTTACTTCCTGGAAAGACAGATCAGTGTATTTACAGTTCCAGCTCAAAGTTTGACCAAACTCCTCATTCAAGGGTTTTTCTTTATTTGACTGTTTTCCATTGTTAGTAATGAGTGAAGACATCAAACTCCTGAAATAACCATGCTGTTAGACATTGACCAAACTCCAGTTCCATGCTGTTAGTATTGACCAAACTCCCGTTCCATGCTGTTAGTATTGACCAAACTCCTGTTCCATGCTGTTAGTATTGACCAAACTCCCGTTCCATGCTGTTAGTATTGACCAAACTCCCGTTCCATGCTGTTAGTATTGACCAAACTCCCGTTCCATGCTGTTAGTATTGACCAAACTCCCGTTCCATGCTGTTAGTATTGACCAAACTCCCGTTCCATGCTGTTAGTATTGACCAAACTCCCGTTCCATGCTGTTATTTATTTTACAAAATAGGCCGTTGGCCTTTTGGCAGTTCCAGTGTTAAAAGATAATGATATACATCGATGATGATGATGATCATCAAAGATAATAATTTCAGTGTATGTTATATTTGGAGTTGTGTCTGCTTCCACGTGGTGGATTCACTGTTATGTCTCCAAATCAACTTTGAAATATACAATCTCTGCCCCATGAAGACTGGGAGACTCACCTCTCTCACATCACAAGTCAACCGTTTACAGCATACATTTGACATATGTATGTTGCTGTCTCTCTCTCTCTCTCTCTCTCTCTCTCTCAATTAAATGCAAGGGGCTTTATTGGCATATGGAATAGACAACAAACAAAAGGGAAATAAACCATCATTAAATATTACACTCACAAATGTTTTAGAAGAATATAGTAATTTAAAATGTTATATTAATGGCTAAGTTGTGAAAATAGTTGAAGTATGAAAATAGGAAATAAATAAACAGATAAATACAGATTGTATTTACAATCTTGTTTGTTTCTCACGTGACCTTTTTCTCATGGCAACGTGCCACAAGTCTTGCTGCTGTGACTGCACACTGCAATATTTTGCATAACAGATATGAGAGTTTATCAATTTTTGATTTGTTTTCAAATTCTTTGTGCGTCTATGTGATCTATGGGAAATATTCTGCATTCGGAAAGTATTCAGACCCTTGAACCTTTTCCACATTTTGTTACGTTACAGCCTTAATCTAAAATCGATTAAATACAAAAAAATCCTCATCAATCTACACACAATACCCCATAATGACAAAACAAAAACAAATTGATAAACATCAAAAAACAATAATATAAGTATTCAGACCCTTTGCTATGAGACTGGAAATTGAGATCAGGTGCATCCTGTTTCAATTGATCATCATTGAGATGTTTCTACAACTTGATTGGAGTACACCTGCTGTAAATTCAATTGATTGGGCATGATTTGGAAAGGCACACACCTGTCTATATAAGGTCCCACAGTTGACAGTGCATGTCAGAGAAAAATCCAAGCCATGAGGTCAAAGGATTTGTCTGTAGAGCTCCAAGACAGGATTGTGTCGAGCCACAGATCTGGGGAAGGGTATCAAAAATGTCTGCAGCATTGAAGGTCCCCAAGAACACAGTGGCCTTCATCATTCTTAAATGGACGACCCTTCCTAGAATTGGCCGCCCGGCCAAACTGAGCAATCGGAGGAGAAGGGCCTTGGTCAGGGAGGTGACCAAGAACCCAATGGTCACTCTGACCGAGCTCCAGAGTTCCTCTGTGGAGATTGGATAACCTTCCCCAAGGGCAGCCATCTCTGCAACACTCCACCAATCAGGCCTTTATGGTAGAGTGGCCAGACGAAAGCCACTCCCCAGTAAAAGGCACATGACAGCCCACTTGGAGTTTGGAAAAAGGCACCTAAAGGACTCTCCGACCATGAGTAACAAGATTCTCTGGTCTGATGAAACCAAGATTGAACTCTTTGGCCTGAAATCCAAGAGTCACATCTGGAGTAAACCTGGCACCATGGTGGTGGCAGCATCATGCCGTGGGGATGTTTTTCAGCGGGAGGGATTGGAAGACTAGGCAAAGATGAACGGAGAAAATTAGAGAGAGATCCTTGATGAAAACCTGCTCCAGAGCGCTCAGGACCTCAGACTGGGTCGAAGTTTAACCTTCCAACAGGACAACGACTCTAACTACACAGCCAAGATAACGCAGGAGTGGCTTCGGGACAAGTCTCTGAATTTCCTTGAGTGGCCCAGCCAGAGCCTGGACTTGAACCTGATCAAACATCTCTGGAGAGACCTGAAAAAAAGCTGTGTGGCGGCATTATGGGGAGTTGTGTGTAGATTTAATGGGGGACATTTTTTTAAAACCATTTTAGAATAAGGCTGTAAAGTAACAAAATGTGGAAAAGTCAAGGGGTCTGAATAATTTCCCGAATGTACTGTATGTGTCTCTAATATGGTCATACCTTTGGCAAGAGGTTAGGAAGTGCAGCTCAGTTTCCATCTCATTTTGTGGGCAGTTTGCACATAGCCTGTCTTCTCTTCAGAGCCAGGTCTGCCTACGTTAACCTCTCTCAATAGCAAGGCTATGTTCAATGAGTCTGTACATAGCCAAGGATTTTCTTCATTTGAAGGTGAGTTACAGTGGTTAGTTATTCTGCCATTTTGTACTCTCTGTTGAGGACCAGATAACATTCCAGTTTGCTCTGTTTTTTGGTTGATTCTTTCCAGTGTGTTAAATAGTTATCTTTTTGCTTTCTAATAATATGGTTGGGTCTAAATGTGTTTTTGTCCTGGGGCTCTATGGGGTCTGTTTGTGTTTGTGAACAGAGAACCAGGACCAACTGGCTATGCACATGCAGACACACACAAACCCTTTACCTAAAGTAAAATAACTTTTTTGTGTTATGATGAATCACCTAACTCACCCACTTTCTGATATTCTAGTAAACAAAAAATGACAACAACATTCTAATTTGTATTGTAAGAATATTGTAATTGCCTTGGAACCTATGATCCTGACATTTGGTTGCGATAGTGGGCCTGGAGATTTATCAAAAAATGGAGCAACACCTGTCTGCCTGGGATACCTTCGCCTGCCTTCCCTCTATGTAGTGTCACATGATGCTGGCTCGTCTACCCTGCCCTCTCTATGTAGTGTCTCATGATGCTGGCTCGTCTACCCTGCCCTCTCTATGTAGTGTCTCATGATAGCTGGCTCGTCTACCCTGCCCTCTCTATGTAGTGTCTCATGATGCTGGCTCGTCTACCCTGCCCTCTCTACGTAGTGTCACATGATGCTGGCTCGTCTATCCTGCCCTTTCTATTTAGTGTCTCATGATGCTCGCTCGTCTACCCTGCCCTCTCTATGTAGTGTCTCATGATGCTGGCTCGTCTACCCTGCCCTCTCTATGTAGTGTCTCATGATGCTGGCTCGTCTACCCTGCCCTCTCTATAGTGTCACATGATGCTGGCTCGTCTACCCTGCCCTTTCTATGTAGTGTCTCATGAAGCTGGCTCGTCTACACTGCCCTCTCTATGTAGTGTCTCATGATGCTGGCTCGTCTACCCTGCCCTCTCTATGTAGTATCTAATGATGCTGGCTCGTCTACCCTGCCCTCTCTATGTAGTGTCTCATGATGCTGGCTCGTCTACCCTGCCCTCTCTATGTAGTGTGTCATGATGCTGGCTCGTCTACCCTGCCCTCTCTATTTAGTGTCTCATGATGCTGGCTAGTCTACCCTGCCCTCTCTATGTAGTGTCACATGATGCTGGCTCGTCTACCCTGCCCTCTCTATGTAGTGTCTCATGATGCTGGCCCGTCTATCCTGCCCTCTCTATGTAGTGTCGCATGATGCTGGCTCGTCTACCCTGCCCTCTCTATGTAGTGTCGCATGATGCTGGCTCGTCTACCCTGCCCTCTCTATGTAGTGTGTCATGATGCTGGCTCGTCTACCCTGCCCTCTCTATTTAGTGTCTCATGATGCTGGCTAGTCTACCCTGCCCTCTCTATGTAGTGTCACATGATGCTGGCTCGTCTACCCTGCCCTCTCTATGTAGTGTCGCATGATACTGGCTCGTCTACCCTGCCCTCTCTATGTAGTGTCGCATGATGCTGGCTCGTCTACCCTGCCCTCTCTATGTAGTGTCTCATGATGATGGCTTGTCTACCCTGCCCTCTCTATGTAGTGTCTCATGATGCTGGCTCGTCTACCCTGCCCTCTCTATGTAGTGTCGCATGATGCTGGCTCGTCTACCCTGCCCTCTCTATGTAGTGTCTCGGGATGCTGGCTCGTCTACCCGGCCCTCTCTATGTAGTGTCACATGATGCTGGCTCATCTACCCTGCCCTCTCTATGTAGTGTCGCATGATGCTGTCTCGTCTACCCTGCCCTCTCTATGTAGTGTCACATGATGCTGGCTCGTCTACCCTGACCTCTCTATGTAGTGTCTCATGATGCTGGCTGATCTACCCTGCCCTCTATATAGTGTCGCATGATGCTGGCTCGTCTACCCTGCCCTCTCTATGTAGTGTCTCATGATGCTGGCTCATCTACCCTGCCCTCTCTATGTAGTGTCGCATGATGCTGGCTCGTCTACCCTGCCCTCTCTATGTAGTGCCGCATGATGCTGGCTCGTCTACTCTGCCCTCTCTATGTAGTGTCACATGATGCTGGCCCGTCTACCCTGCCCTCTATGTAGTGTCTCATGATGCTGGCTCATCTACCCTGCCCTCTCTATGTAGTGTCCATGATGCTGGCTCGTCTACCCTGCCCTCTCTATGTAGTGCCGCATGATGCTGGCTCGTCTACCCTGCCCTCTCTATGTAGTGTCTCATGATGCTGGCTCATCTACCCTGCCCTCTCTATGTAGTGTCGCATGATGCTGGCTCGTCTACCCTGCCCTCTCTATGTAGTGCCGCATGATGCTGGCTCGTCTACACTGCCCTCTCTATGTAGTGTCACATGATGCTGGCCCGTCTACCCTGCCCTCTATGTAGTGTCTCATGATGCTGGCTCATCTACCCTGCCCTCTCTATGTAGTGTCGCATGATGCTGGCTCGTCTACCCTGCCCTCTCTATGTAGTGTCTCATGATGCTGGCTGATCTACCCTGCCCTCTCTATAGTGTCGCATGATGCTGGCTCGTCTACCCTGCCCTCTCTATGTAGTGTCTCATGATGCTGGCTCATCTACCCTGCCCTCTCTATGTAGTGTCGCATGATGCTGGCTCGTCTACCCTGCCCTCTCTATGTAGTGCCGCATGATGCTGGCTGTCTACACTGCCCTCTCTATGTAGTGTCACATGATGCTGGCCCGTCTACCCTGCCCTCTATGTAGTGTCTCATGATGCTGGCTCATCTACCCTGCCCTCTCTATGTAGTGTCGCATGATGCTGGCTCGTCTACCCTGCCCTCTCTATGTAGTGTCTCATGATGCTGGTTCGTCTACCCTGACCTCTCTATGTAGTGTCTCATGATGCTGGCTGATCTACCCTGCCCTCTATAGTGTCGCATGATGCTGGCTCGTCTACCCTGCCCTCTCTATGTAGTGTCTCATGATGCTGGCTCATCTACCCTGCCCTCTCTCTATGTAGTGTCGCATGATGCTGGCTCGTCTACCCTGCCCTCTCTATGTAGTGCCGCATGATGCTGGCTCTCTACACTGCCCTCTCTATGTAGTGTCACATGATGCTGGCCCGTCTACCCTGCCCTCTATGTAGTGTCTCATGATGCTGGCTCATCTACCCTGCCCTCTCTCTATGTAGTGTCGCATGATGCTGGCTCGTCTACCCTGCCCTCTCTATGTAGTGTCTCATGATGATGGCTTGTCTACCCTGCCCTTCTATGTAGTGTCTCGTGGTGCTGGCTCGTCTACCCGGCCCTCTCTATGTAGTGTCACATGATGCTGGCTCATCTACCCTGCCCTCTCTATGTAGTGTCGCATGATGCTGTCTCGTCTACCCTGCCCTCTCTATGTAGTGTCACATGATGCTGGCCCGTCTACCCTGCCCTCTCTATGTAGTGTCTCATGATGCTGGCTGATCTACCCTGCCCTCTATATAGTGTCTCATGATGCTGGCTCGTCTACCCTGCCCTCTCTATGTAGTGTCTCATGATGCTGGCTCATCTACCCTGCCCTCTCTATGTAGTGTCGCATGATGCTGGCTCGTCTACCCTGCCCTCTCTATGTAGTGCCGCATGATGCTGGCTCGTCTACACTGCCCTCTCTATGTAGTGTCACATGATGCTGGCTTGTCTACCCTGCCCTCTCTATGTAGTGTCTCGTGATGCTGGCTCGTCTACCCGGCCCTCTCTATGTAGTGTCACATGATGCTGGCTCATCTACCCTGCCCTCTCTATGTAGTGTCGCATGATGCTGTCTCGTCTACCCTGCCCTCTCTATGTAGTGTCACATGATGCTGGTTCGTCTACCCTGACCTCTCTATGTAGTGTCTCATGATGCTGGCTGATCTACCCTGCCCTCTATATAGTGTCGCATGATGCTGGCTCGTCTACCCTGCCCTCTCTATGTAGTGTCTCATGATGCTGGCTCATCTACCCTGCCCTCTCTATGTAGTGTCTCATGATGCTGGCTCGTCTACCCTGCCCTCTCTATGTAGTGCCGCATGATGCTGGCTCGTCTACACTGCCCTCTCTATGTAGTGTCACATGATGCTGGCCCGTCTACCCTGCCCTCTATGTAGTGTCTCATGATGCTGGCTCATCTACCCTGCCCTCTCTATGTAGTGTCGCATGATGCTGGCTCGTCTACCCTGCCCTCTCTATGTAGTGTCTCATGATGCTGGCTGATCTACCCTGCCCTCTATATAGTGTCGCATGATGCTGGCTCGTCTACCCTGCCCTCTCTATGTAGTGTCTCATGATGCTGGCTCATCTACCCTGCCCTCTCTATGTAGTGTCGCATGATGCTGGCTCGTCTACCCTGCCCTCTCTATGTAGTGCCGCATGATGCTGGCTCGTCTACACTGCCCTCTCTATGTAGTGTCACATGATGCTGGCCCGTCTACCCTGCCCTCTATGTAGTGTCTCATGATGCTGGCTCATCTACCCTGCCCTCTCTATATAGTGTCGCATGATGCTGGCTCGTCTACCTTGCCCTCTCTATGTAGTGTCTCATGATGCTGGTTCGTCTACCCTGACCTCTCTATGTAGTGTCTCATGATGCTGGCTGATCTACCCTGCCCTCTATATAGTGTCGCATGATGCTGGCTCGTCTACCCTGCCCTCTCTATGTAGTGTCTCATGATGCTGGCTCATCTACCCTGCCCTCTCTATGTAGTGTCGCATGATGCTGGCTCGTCTACCCTGCCCTCTCTATGTAGTGCCGCATGATGCTGGCTCCTACACTGCCCTCTCTAGTGTCACATGATGCTGGCCCGTCTACCCTGCCCTCTATGTAGTGTCTCATGATGCTGGCTCATCTACCCTGCCCTCTCTATGTAGTGTCTCATGATGCTGGCTCGTCTACCCTGCCCTCTCTATGTAGTGTCTCATGATGATGGCTTGTCTACCCTGCCCTCTCTATGTAGTGTCTCGTGATGCTGGCTCGTCTACCCGGCCCTCTCTATGTAGTGTCACATGATGCTGGCTCATCTACCCTGCCCTCTCTATGTAGTGTCTCATGATGCTGTCTCGTCTACCCTGCCCTCTCTATGTAGTGTCACATGATGCTGGCCCGTCTACCCTGCCCTCTCTATGTAGTGTCTCATGATGCTGGTTCGTCTACCCTGACCTCTCTATGTAGTGTCTCATGATGCTGGCTGATCTACCCTGCCCTCTATATAGTGTCGCATGATGCTGGCTCATCTACCCTGCCCTCTCTATGTAGTGTCGCATGATGCTGGCTCGTCTACCCTGCCCTCTCTATGTAGTGCCGCATGATGCTGGCTCGTCTACACTGCCCTCTCTATGTAGTGTCACATGATGCTGGCCCGTCTACCCTGCCCTCTATGTAGTGTCTCATGATGCTGGCTCGTCTACCCTGACCTCTCTATGTAGTGTCACATGATGCTGGCTCGTCTACCCTGCCCTCTCTATATAGCTTCGCATGATGCTGGCTCATCTACCCTGCCCTCTCTATGTAGTGCCGCATGATTCTGGCTCGTCTACACTGCCCTCTCTATGTAGTGTCACATGATGCTGGCCCGTCTACCCTGCCCTCTATGTAGTGTCTCATGATGCTGGCTCGTCTACCCTGACCTCTCTATGTAGTGTCACATGATGCTGGCTCGTCTACCCTGCCCTCTCTATGTAGTGTCGCATGATGCTGGCTCGTCTACCCTGCCCTCTCTATGTAGTGTCTCATGATGCTGGCTCGTCTACCCTGCCCTCTCTATGTAGTGTCACATGATGCTGGCTCGTCTACCCTGCCCTCTCTATATAGTGTCGCATGATGCTGGCTCGTCTACCCTGCCCTCTCTATGTAGTGTCGCATGATGCTGGCTCATCTACCCTGCCCTCTCTATGTAGTGTCTCATGATGCTGGCTCGTCTACCCTGCCCTCTCTATGTAGTGCCGCATGATGCTGGCTCGTCTACACTGCCCTCTCTATGTAGTGTCACATGATGCTGGCCCGTCTACCCTGCCCTCTATGTAGTGTCTCATGATGCTGGCTCATCTACCCTGCCCTCTCTATGTAGTGTCGCATGATGCTGGCTCGTCTACCCTGCCCTCTCTA
Organism: Oncorhynchus keta; assembly: GCF_023373465.1. Classification (NCBI taxonomy): domain Eukaryota; kingdom Metazoa; phylum Chordata; class Actinopteri; order Salmoniformes; family Salmonidae; genus Oncorhynchus; species Oncorhynchus keta. Next base: position 17,896,174 of record NC_068450.1, on the reverse strand, counting down.
TGTAGTGTCTCATGATGCTGGCTCGTCTACCCTGACCTCTCTATGTAGTGTCTCATGATTCTGGCTGATCTACCCTGCCCTCTATATAGTGTCGCATGATGCTGGCTCGTCTACCCTGCCCTCTCTATGTAGTGTCTCATGATGCTGGCTCATCTACCCTGCCCTCTCTATGTAGTGTCGCATGATGCTGGCTCGTCTACCCTGCCCTCTCTATGTAGTGCCGCATGATGCTGGCTCGTCTACACTGCCCTCTCTATGTAGTGTCACATGATGCTGGCCCGTCTACCCTGCCCTCTATGTAGTGTATCATGATGCTGGCTCATCTACCCTGCCCTCTCTATGTAGTGTCGCATGATGCTGGCTCGTCTACCCTGCCCTCTCTATGTAGTGTCGCATGATGCTGGCTCGTCTACCCTGCCCTCTCTATGTAGTGTCACATGATGCTGGCCCGTCTACCCTGCCCTCTATGTAGTGTATCATGATGCTGGCTCATCTACCCTGCCCTCTCTATGTAGTGTCGCATGATGCTGGCTCGTCTACCCTGCCCTCTCTATGTAGTGTCGCATGATGCTGGCTCGTCTACCCTGCCCTCTCTATGTAGTGTCGCATGATGCTGGCTCGTCTACCCTGCCCTCTCTATGTAGTGTCTCGTGATGCTGGCTCGTCTACCCGGCCCTCTCTATGTAGTGTCACATGATGCTGGCTCATCTACCCTGCCCTCTCTATGTAGTGTCGCATGATGCTGTCTCGTCTACCCTGCCCTCTCTATGTAGTGTCACATGATGCTGGCCCGTCTACCCTGCCCTCTCTATGTAGTGTCTCATGATGCTGGTTCGTCTACCCTGACCTCTCTATGTAGTGTCTCATGATGCTGGCTGATCTACCCTGCCCTCTATATAGTGTCGCATGATGCTGGCTCATCTACCCTGCCCTCTCTATGTAGTGTCGCATGATGCTGGCTCGTCTACCCTGCCCTCTCTATGTAGTGCCGCATGATGCTGGCTCGTCTACACTGCCCTCTCTATGTAGTGTCACATGATGCTGGCCCGTCTACCTGCCCTCTATGTAGTGTCTCATGATGCTGGCTCGTCTACCCTGACCTCTCTGTAGTGTCACATGATTCTGGCTCGTCTACCCTGCCCTCTCTATATAGCTTCGCATGATGCTGGCTCATCTACCCTGCCCTCTCTATGTAGTGCCGCATGATGCTGGCTCGTCTACACTGCCCTCTCTATGTAGTGTCACATGATGCTGGCCCGTCTACCCTGCCCTCTATGTAGTGTCTCATGATGCTGGCTCGTCTACCCTGCCCTCTCTATGTAGTGTCACATGATGCTGGCTCGTCTACCCTGCCCTCTCTATGTAGTGTCACATGATGCTGGCTCGTCTACCCTGCCCTCTCTATGTAGTGTCTCATGATGCTGGCTCGTCTACCCTGCCCTCTCTATGTAGTGTCTCATGATGCTGGCTCGTCTACCCTGCCCTCTCTATGTAGTGTCACATGATGCTGGCTCGTCTACCCTGCCCTCTCTATGTAGTGTCTCATGATGCTGGCTCGTCTACCCTGCCCTCTCTATGTAGTGTCTCATGATGCTGGCTCGTCTACCCTGCCCTCTCTATGTAGTGTCACATGATGCTGGCTCGTCTACCCTGCCCTCTCTATGTAGTGTCTCATGATGCTGGCTCGTCTACCCTGCCCTCTCTATGTAGTGTCTCATGATGCTGGCTCGTCTACCCTGCCGCTGTCCGCAGTCACCCCGCTCATCGCCAGGCATGGACTCTTTCCCAGTGGCCAGTCAGCAGGGCCAGATAAGTCATTAAAGAAGCAATTAACAGATCTAATTAAGAAGAGAGAGTGTGAACACAGAGAATGGTAGAGAGTGAGAGGGAAATGAAAGAGAGAGAGAGAGAGAGAGAGTCTGAGTGAAGTAGGGGACGGATAATTGGTTGCACTGTGAAGTTATGTTAGCTGTTTGGTTTCAGCGGTTGGAATGTTTGTGTGTGTGTTCATGGGTGTGTGTGTGTGTTCATGTGTGCTTGTGTGTGTTTGTGTGAGTTCATGTTAGTGTGTTTGGTTGGATGGTTGAGGGGCTTGTTTTGATTGTATACTATGTTTTATCGTACAGTATATATTTGGCCATAATTGCAGTCAGAAGTTGTAGTTAAAAGTGCGGTTAAGATGAAGACTTTTCAAAAGTCTTACAGTTACTGTACGATAGATACCCTGTCACATTTCCTGACATCAAAGTGTTTGTAAGCTTATTTTCCTACAAGACTTGTATAGGAGAGAGAACCCCTCCTGATGTACTGCTGAGACACTACAGTTGAGGGTCAGTATATATAAAAGGCTAATCTTCATAGGCTCTGACGTGAGGACAAAGTTTAAGTCACCTTGATGCTCTCACATTAATAAAACACTTCCCCCTTCTCTTGACCTCTCCTGCTCTCTCTTAACCCCTCTCACTCCTTTACTCTCCCCGTCTCTCACTCCTATCTAAATCCATCGCTTTCTCTCTGCCTTTCTCTATGCCCCCTCTCTCTCCCTCCCCACTTCCCCCTCTCCCCTTTCCCCTCTCTCTCCCTCCCCACCTCCCCTCTCTCTCCACCACCTACACCCTCTCTACCCCCCTCTCTCTCCCTCCCCACCTCCCCTCTCTCTCTACCACCTACACCCTCTCTACCCCCCCTCCCTCTCCCTCCCCCCCTCCCCTCTCCCTCTCCCACCCACCCCCTCTCTCCCCCCTCTCTCTCCCTCCCCACCTCCCCTCTCTCTCTACCACCTACACTCTCTCTACCCCCCCTCTCTCTCCCTCCCCACCTCCCCTCTCTCTCTACCACCTACACTCTCTCCATCCCCCCTCTCTTTCTTCTCCTAAGGTTGACTGGGTGAACATTAATTGTAGCTCCTCTGCTTCAAAGCCCAGTTGTAGCTGATAAGGACAACAGAGGAGATGTGTGAGGGTGTGAGAGGCCAAACATACACTCTTAGCTTGTTATCGTAACCCTGTACCGTGCCTTTAGAAGAGTAACCTTCTCATTAGATACTATCCCCCGGAGGTCTCTGTGTGTGTGCTGAGTCATGTCACAAATGCAACCTCTGTGTTTCCTGTGTGTGTGTGTGTGTGTGTGTGTGTGTGTGTGTGTGTGTGTGTGTGTGTGTGTGTGTGTGTGTGTGTGTGTGTGTGTGTGTGTGTGTGTGTGTGTGTCAGCTGGCAGGTGTCTCCATCACACTAACCCTTTGGCAGAATGGTGAGCCTACTGCATAATGATAACCAACACATTACCATTATTGTGATGCTAATGAAGACAGATAGGAGAGAGAAGAGAGAGTGAGAGATGGAGAGAGAGAGAGAAACATGTTTCCCATGCCAATAAAGCCCCTTAAATTGAAATTGAATTGAGAAAGAGGGATAGAGGGAGAAAGACAGATAGGGAGGGAGAGGGGGAGAGAGAGACGAGGGAGAGAGAGAGAGCGAGAGGGAGGGAGAGAGAGCGAGAGAGAGAGAGAGAGAGGGAGGGAGAGGGGGAGAGAGCGAGAGAGAGAGAGAGAGAAAGAGAGCGAGAGAGAGAGAGAGAGAGAGAGAGAGAGACAGGGGGAGGGGGAGAGATAGAGGGAGAAGGGGAGAGAGAGGGAGAAGGAGCGAGAGAAGGGGGAGAGAGAGAGAGAGAGAGAAGGGGAGAGAGAGAGAACAAGAGAGAGAAAGAGGAGGGGAGAGGGAGATGGAAAGAGGGAGAGAGATCAATAAATAATGTGGGTGTGAGAGATAAGAGAGAGAAAAAAAAGAGAAAGAGGGAGTCAGGTGGTTTATATTGCACTGCAGGTCAGGACATCATTGTAACCTTAGTTACAGTCTGTACAGAGTCACAGTGGGACAATAGACAGGTTCACTGCAGGTGCTCCTCTTGGAGAGAAGACCAACCTCCTTTTCCTTGCGGTACTGTTCTGCTGTTATGTAAGCCTGTCTCAAGGTGACCATGGATGGCTGGGTGTACTCAGTCACAGACATGAGGTGCGTTCAAGAGAAATAGTTACCAACATGGTCAGCCATAGAGAGAGAAAGAGAGTGAGAGGGAGTGAAAGAGAATGAAAGAGAGAGGATACAGACAGATCAAGGAAGAGAGAGAAAGAGAGAGAGAGTTAGTAAGAGAAAGAGACAAGAGATAATAAAGACAGAGTGAGATGGAGAGAGAGATAGTGTGGCCTGAGGCAGGGTTAGAGTGGACCAATATTGTGTTTTCCTACTGCAGGGTGGGAAAATGTCATTTCCATTTGCCCACGGCCCGCTTGATACATTCCTGGAAACAAGTGGGATATCCAGCCTCGTTTGATATCTGACCTTGAACTGAGTAGGCCGGTGGGTGGGGGTGGGTGGGGTTTTAAATGGCCATACTCAATGATTGGTCGCACACAATAATGTCACACAGTGTCGCTCGCGTATGTTGTTAATCCTCACGCACGAGTCACTGGCGCCATAAGAGGAGGTCCAACTGACAGGCAGAGATTCGTACAGCTACACTAACCAAAAACTCTGAACCAAAATGAATGAATAATGGTACAGCTACACAAACCAAAAACTCTCAACCAAAATGAATGAATAATGGTACAGCTACACTAACCAAAAACTCTGAACCAAAATGAATGAATAATGGTACAGCTACACAAACCAAAAACTCTCAACCAAAATGAATGAATAATGGTACAGCTACACAAACCAAAAACTCTGAACCAAAATGAATGAATAATGGTACAGCTACACAAACCAAAAACTCTGAACCAGCAAGTTGTCAGTTGGAGATGTCCATGTGCTTTTGACCGAATATTGGATACATTAGCCGAGATGGGAATCCAATGGTCAGTAAAACAGTGCAGGGGAAAAAATGTAACTCAAACAAGAATGCAAAAATATGGAAACCACGACGATGCCGAGCAGGGATGATCAGCACAGTAATACATTGTTTCAGTCAAATTACTATCTAGCGTAGCTAGCTGAAGCGTGTGAGAGTGATCACTGCACGAAACGTGAAACAGGGTCGACAACTTGTCTTATAAACATCCCTGGAAGGCCAACGTCGCGAGCTTGGCTACGTGTTTGACGTTAGCTGGAGTATCGACTTGATATTATACAAACCAACATATTTAGACTTTTCAGAGGACATTCCTGAACCTACGGACTCAGAGAAAGCTGTGTGCTCGAATAGTAAAGCCACAACCTCAGATCCCTGCACCCCCAGTCACCAAGGGTCCCTTCTCAGTTCAATGTCAATTGATTGTCATGTTCACTTGTTTAGCCCTAATCATACAATTTAGATGTCTTCAGCAGGGCTTTTGTCATGGCAGTGTTATGTTCCTATACATTATTCAAGAAATGTATATATAAAACTGTCAATCATATTAAATGAATCATACTCTGACCCCTTTATTATTTACATCATTGGTGTATCTGGTTAGTAGATCTGTTTGGCCCCACACTGACCTTTACTGGTTAACATTTAATACATGTGTCATGACGTTGCCCTCTTTGGGTACAGCGAGCACCATCCCCCTCTCTCTGTCTCCTACACTCAGGCTGCTCCGACCTCAGGTCGTCATTTCCTGGAAGAGATTATCTCCTCATGGCCACAGTATAGAGATAGAATGATTTTTCATAGAGAGAACAAAGGAATTTCTTCCACCTCACAGAACTTGAGGTCCGAACAACATTTATGTTCTGGAGAAGGTCTAAAACATCGGTGAAGAATCCAGCTACAAACTGGTCCGTTTGGTACAATTTTGTGAAACTCATGGGAGACAATACGGCCACATTACCATAACGCTGTTTATGCAATAGCCTCAGACATGAGGCTTACATCTAATTGTTGTATAAGATGAATGAGTGAGGTTGATACTGTTTGTGAAATTGTGTAATGTGATTTTGGACTGTTTAATGAAGGAAACTCCAATTCCCTTTGGACTTGAACTAAATCAGAGGACCGCCCATGAGCACAGTTATGGTCTGGTGTCCTGGGACAGCCCTTTCTGCTCTTCCGAATAAAACCCCCACCATGAGAATTTCTCAACAGACCATGTTTCTCTCAATTACTAGAGTACAAAGGTTGCAGACCAGCTTACCTCGATAACGAGAGGGCAAAGCTTTGAGAGAAGACCATAAACCTGAGTATAAGCTCAGGTTTGAGTAGATGACTGAATCTTTTAACCAAACCATGTGGTTAAACCCCTAGACTATCGATACCGACAGAATAATAACAAGTCTTTGATATTAATTACTAGTCTGCAGCTAGGAATTCGGTATAATTGAACGCGAAGACCGACAACCGCCGAAACACCTATTCTATAATGACATGAATGAATGTAACTCTGAACTATCCATTCTAACCAGGACAGAGAGAGGGCGGACAAACTCTCCAACAGAAAAAAACTTTTCAACCGAGATCCCGACGATACACTGAGCGTAAATGTATATATTGATTGAAATTATTCCCGAATGAGTGAGCGTTCATGTGCAAAGTATTAGCAGTTTAATTGTTATACTTATCAACTTTGTAGTGTCTCATCTCAGTCGACCCCCACTTTTATATTAGGAAAATTATAACTTTATAATCGGAATATTTTCCCTGGTGCCCCGACTTCCTAGTTAATTATAGTTACATGATTAATCAGTTTAATCGCGTAATAATAATTACAGAGAGTTATTTGATAAATAGTCTTCAGTTTTAATGATGCCAAAGACACGACACATGATGCGACAATACATGGTTGGAGAACCATGCTGCTGCCTCAGGTTTGCTCCGGACTTCATACTGGACTTCCTATTTGATCATTGATCCTCTATAATACCACTCCGGACTTCATACTGGACTTCCTGTTTGATCATTGATCCTCTATAATACCACACCGGACTTCATACTGGACTTCCTATTTGATCATTGATCCTCTATAATACCACACCGGACTTCATACTGGACTTCCTGTTTGATCATTGATCCTCTATAATACCACACCGGACTTCATACTGGACTTCCTGTTTGATCATTGATCCTCTATAATACCACACCGGACTTCATACTGGACTTCCTGTTTGATCATTGATCCTCTATAATACACTCCGGACTTCATACTGGACTTCCTGTTTGATCATTGATCCTCTATAATACCACACCGGACTTCATACTGGACTTCCTGTTTGATCATTGATCCTCTATAATACCACACCGGACTTCATACTGGACTTCCTGTTTGATCATTGATCCTCTATAATACCACACCGGACTACATACTGGACTTCCTGTTTGATCATTGATCCTCTATTATACCACTCTGGACTTCATACTGGACTTCCTGTTTGATCATTGATCCTCTATAATACCACTCTTGACGTCATACTGGACTTCCTGTTTGATCATTGATCCTCTATTATACCACTCTGGACTTCATACTGGACTTCCTGTTTGATCATTGATCCTCTATTATACCACTCTGGACTTCATACTGGACTTCCTGTTTGATCATTGGTCCTCTATAATACCACTCTTGACGTCATACTGGACTTCCTGTTTGATCATTGATCCTCTATTATACCACTCTGGACTTCATACTGGACTTCCTGTTTGATCATTGATCCTCTATTATACCACTCTGGACTTCATACTGGACTTCCTGTTTGATCATTGATCCTCTATTATACCACTCTGGACTTCATACTGGACTTCCTGTTTGATCATTGATCCTCTATTATACCACTCTGGACTTCATACTGGACTTCCTGTTTGATCATTCATCTTCCATAATACCACTCTGGACTTCCTGTTTGATCATTGGTCCTCTATAATACCAATCTGGACTTCATACTGGACTTGCTGTTTTATAATTGAACATCTATAATACCACTTTGGACTTCATACTGGACTTCCTGTTTGATCATTGATCCTCTATAATACCACACCGGACCTCATACTGGACTTCCTGTTTGATCATTGATTCTCTATAATACCACACCGGACTTCATACTGGACTTCCTGTTTGATCATTGATCCTCTATAATACCACACCGGACTTCATACTGGACTTCCTGTTTGATCATTGATCCTCTATAATACCACACCGGACTACATACTGGACTTCCTGTTTGATCATTGATCCACTATTATACCACTCTGGACTTCATACTGGACTTCCTGTTTGATCATTGATCCTCTATTATACCACTCTGGACTTCCTGTTTGATCATTGGTCCTCTATAATACCAATCTGGACTTCATACTGGACTTGCTGTTTTATAATTGAACATCTATAATACCACTCTGGACTTCATACTGGACTTCCTGTTTGATCATTGCTCCTCTATAATACCAAGCTTACTGGACTTCCTGTTTGATCATTCATCTTCCATAATACCACTCTGGACTTCCTATTTGATCATTGGTCCTCTATAATACCAATCTGGACTTCATACTGGACTTGCTGTTTTATAATTGAACATCTATAATACCACTCTGGACTTCATACTGGACTTCCTGTTTGATCATTGGTCCTCTATAATACCAAGCTTACTGGACTTCCTGTTTGATCATTCATCTTCCATAATACCACTCTGGACTTCCTATTTGATCATTGCTCCTCTATAATACCAAGCTTCGCTCCGCAGGTAGTATAACTTTTTCATTACATTTCATTATATTACAACGGTTTGATTTGTCTAATCTTAGCAATTTCTTCTTAGCTAGCTACATAGCCGTCTTTGTATCAAAGATAATTGCATAATTATCATATTTCGTCGTCCTAACGTAGTCTTCACTGCTATTTGCCCAGCAGCTAGCCAGCTAGCCTGCTAGCAAACGTCCACCGTCTACCGATTAGCAGCACCGTAGAAACTATTACACTCAACTGAACGACTTGATTAGTGTAGTGTTAGCTAGCTACATAGCTGTCTTTGCTGTCTTCGTATCCAAGATAATTGTGTAGTTTAGAGTGTGTAGTCTTAGAGTGATTATCTTAATTTACCGAGGTTAGCTAGCCAGCTATTTGTCGTCCTTAACGTAGGAGACTCTGCTAGCTAGCCAACAGCTAGCTGACAGCTAGCCAACAGCTAGCCAACGTCTACCGAATAGGACTCAACAACCCGGTCGCATTCACAGGTAGTATCACATTTTCATTTCATTACAGTACAACAGTTTGATTTGTTTGATCGTAGCTAGCTACATAGCCGTCTTTGTATCAAAGATAATTGTGTAGTCTAGAGCGATTTTCTAGGTTAGCTAGCCAGCTATTGTCGTTCTTTTAACGCAATGTAACGTAAACAACACTGCTAGCTAGCCAGCTAGCCCCCGAATAGCAGCACTGCAGAAACTATTACACTCAACGGAACGACTTGATTAGTGTAGTGTCAACAACGCAGCCACTGCCAGCTAGCCTACTTCAGCAGTACTGTATCATTTTATTCAATAAGATTCTTGCTACGTAAGCTTAACTTTCTGAACATTCGAGACGTGTAGTCCACTTGTCATTCCAATCTCCTTTGCATTAGCGTAGCCTCTTCTGTAGCCTGTCAACTATGTGTCTGTCTATCCCTGTTCTCTCCTCTCTGCACAGACCATACAAACGCTCCACACCGCGTGGCCGCGACCACCCTAATCTGGTGGTCCCAGAGCGCACGACCCACGTGGAGTTCCAGGTCTCCGGTAGCCTCTGGAACTGCCGATCTGCGGCCAACAAGGCAGAGTTCATCTCAGCCTATGCCTCCCTCCAGTCCCTCGACTTCTTGGCACTGACGGAAACATGGATCACCACAGACAACACTGCTACTCCTACTGCTCTCTCTTCTTCCGCCCACGTGTTCTCGCACACCCCGAGAGCTTCTGGTCAGCGGGGTGGTGGCACCGGGATCCTCATCTCTCCCAAGTGGTCATTCTCTCTTTCTCCCCTTACCCATCTGTCTATCGCCTCCTTTGAATTCCATGCTGTCACAGTTACCAGCCCTTTCAAGCTTAACATCCTTATCATTTATCGCCCTCCAGGTTCCCTCGGAGAGTTCATCAATGAGCTTGATGCCTTGATAAGCTCTTTTCCTGAGGACGGCTCACCTCTAACAGTTCTGGGCGACTTTAACTTCCACTAACCTCATTGCAACTAACTTCCACTAACTCTCATTGCGCCGTACCAACCTTCGCTCTCTCTCCCCCGCTACTCTCTCCTCTTCCATCCTATCATCTCTTCCCTCTGCTCAAACCCTCTCCAACCTATCTCCTGATTCTGCCTCCTCAACCCTCCTCTCCTCCCTTTCTGCATCCTTTGACTCTCTATGTCCCCTATCCTCCAGGCCGGCTCGGTCCTCCCCTCCCGCTCCGTGGCTCGACGACTCATTGCGAGCTCACAGAACAGGGCTCCGGGCAGCCGAGCGGAAATGGAGGAAAACTCGCCTCCCTACGGACCTGGCATCCTTTCACTCCCTCCTCTCTACATTTTCCTCCTCTGTCTCTGCTGCTAAAGCCATTTTCTACCACTCTAAATTCCAAGCAGCTGCCTCTAACCCTAGGAAGCTCTTTGCCACCTTCTCCTCCCTCCTGAATCCTCCTCCCCCTCCCCCCTCTCCTCCCTCTCTGCAGATGACTTCGTCAACCATTTTGAAAAGAAGGTCGGCGACATCCGATCCTCGTTTGCTAAGTCAAACGGCACCGTTTCTGCTCACACTGCCCTACCCTGTGCTCTGACCTCTTTCTCCCCTCTCTCTCCAGATGAAATCTCGCGTCTTGTGACGGCCGGCCGCCCAACAACCTGCCCGCTTGACCCTATCCCCTCCTCTCTTCTCCAGACAATTTCCAGAGACCTTCTCCCTTACCTCACCTCGCTCATCAACTCATCCCTGACCGCTGGCTCCCTTCCGTCTTCAAGAGAGCGAGAGTTGCACCCCTTCTGAAAAAACCTACACTCGATCCCTCCGATGTCAACAACTACAGACCAGTATCCCTTCTTTCTTTTCTCTCCAAAACTCTTGAACGTGCCGTCCTTGGCCAGCTCTCCCGCTATCTCTCTCTGAATGACCTTCTTGATC
>NC_068450.1:17875129-17880129 GCF_023373465.1 Oncorhynchus keta | reverse complement strand
TCACCAAGACATCATACAGTGCATCATTCCAATCATATCATTTAGAATGAGTCAAATGTTAACCATGGACATAACATGTGGAACATCATTCCACAATCACTCAATGACTTGTTATGGTTCTGTCTACAGAATATATATATACAGTGCCAGTCAAAGTTTGGACACACCTACTCATTCAAGGTTTTTATTTATTTTACGATTTTCTACATTGTAGAATAATAGTAAAGATGTCAAAACTGTGACATAAGGACCAGGATGTTGACACCTGTGCCATGCAGATTGCAAAATAGTTGGGAAGAGATGTTTGATGTACCGATTCCGTGGTACAGGGTTGTTGAGTTGATATATAAAGCAACACAAGGTTCAAAACTTTGTGCTTTTCAGCTAAAATTATTACATAGAATTCTTGCCACCAACAAAGTGTTGAATATTTGGGGCTCTGCAGATTTTGTTGTGAGGATACAGAATCAATAGACCATTTATTTTGGTATTGCCCTCAGGTAGCCTGTTTCTGGTCTCAGGTTCAGGAATCGCTGAAAATGCATAGCATTGATCTAAAATCGACGCTAGAAATAGTACTGTTAGGAGATCTGGAGAGACCGGGTCAGTCAATTACTAATATACTGATACTCTTAGTAAAAGTATTTATCTTCAACATGCAATCAGTAGATTCTATTCGATTAGATAGATTGAAATTGTATGTTAAACAACATAGCATAGTTGAAAGATATGTGTTGCGTAGACACATGAAATGGGTAGCCAGCAGTAGATGGGATGGGCTGAGGGAAGCAGAGGGTTGGGATGAGCTGAGGGAAGCTGAGGGTTGGGATGGGATGGGCTGAGGGAAGCTGAGTGTTGGGATGGGCTGAGGGAAGCTGAGGGTTGGGATGGGATGGGCTGAGGGAAGCTGAGGGTTGGGATGGGATGGGCTGAGGGAAGCTGAGGGTTGGGATGGGCTGAGGGAAGCTGAGGGTTGGGATGGGATGGGCTGAGGGAAGCTGAGGGTTGGGATGGGCTGAGGGAAGCTGAGGGTTGGGATGGGCTGAGCTGAGGGAAGCTGAGGGTTGGGATGGGATGGGCTGAGGGAAGCTGAGGGTTGGGATGGGATGGGATGAGGGAAGCTGAGGGTTGGGATGGGATGGGCTGAGGGAAGCTGAGGGATGGGATGGGATGAGCTGAGGGAAGCTGAGGGTTGGGATGGGCTGAGGGAAGCTGAGGGCTGGGATGGGATGGGCTGAGGGAAGCTGAGGGTTGGGATGGGATGGGCTGAGGGAAGCTGAGGGATGGGATGGGATGAGCTGAGGGAAGCTGAGGGTTGGGATGGGATGGGCTGAGAGAAGCTGAAGGTTGGGATGGGATGAGCTGAGGGAAGCTGAGGGTTGGGATGGGATGGGCTGAGGGAAGCTGAGGGTTGGGTTGGGATGGGCTGAGGGAAGCTGAGGGATGGGATGGGCTGAGGGAAGCTGAGGGTTGGGATGGGATGGGCTGAGGGAAGCTGAGGGTTGGGATGGGATGGGCTGAGGGAAGCTGAGGGTTGGGATGGGATGGGCTGAGGGAAGCTGAGGGATGGGATGGGATGAGCTGGGGGAAGCTGAGGGTTGGGATGGGATGGGCTGAGGGAAGCTGAGGGTTGGGATGGGATGAGCTGAGGGAAGCTGAGGGTTGGGATGGGATGGGCTGAGGGAAGCTGAGGGTTGGGATGGGATGGGAGGGAAGCTGGGGATGGGATGGGATGGGCTGAGGGAAGCTGAGGGTTGGGATGGGATGGGCTGAGGGAAGCTGAGGGATGGGATGGGCTGAGGAGGGATAGGATGGGATGGGCTGAGGGTGAGGGTTGGGATGGGATGGGCTGAGGGAAGCTGAGGGTTGGGATGGGATGGGCTGAGGGTTGGGATGGGATGAGCTGAGGGAAGCTGAGGGTTGGGATGGGCTGAGGGAAGCTGAGGTTTGGGATGGGATGGGCTGAGGGAAGCTGAGGGTTGGGATGGGATGAGCTGAGGGAAGCTGAGGGTTGGGATGGGCTGAGGGAAGCTGAGGGTTGGGATGGGCTGAGGGAAGCTGAGGGTTGGGATGGGATGGGCTGAGGGAAGCTGAGGGTTGGGATGGGATGAGTTGAGGGAAGCTGAGGGTTGGGATGGGCTGAGGGAAGCTGAGGGTTGGGATGGGATGGGCTGAGGGAAGCTGAGGGTTGGGATGGGATGGGCTGAGGGAAGCTGAGAGATGGGATGGGATGGGCTGAGGTAAGCTGAGGGTGACCGGCAGAGATAGATGGGATGGGCTGAGATGTGGAACTGGAGACAAGTGGGGGTGGAGTTGCTGTGTGAGAGAGAGAATGATGGGATGGGCTGAGGGAAGCTGAGGGTTGGGATGGGCTGAGGGAAGCTGAAGGTTGGGATGTGGAATTGGAGACAAGTGGGAGTGGAGTTGCTGTGTGAGAAAGAGAATGATGGTCAAAAGATGGTGGTTTGCCTAATGCCGGTTTGCCTGAGGCTGATGCTGTGCAGGTGTTTGTACACTTGCATATACACAGACTCTCATTCAAATAAACACATACAAGAACACACACATACATGCAATAGTGCCAGACATGCACACAAACATATACAGTTGGCATTGCTGTTATGAATTTAGTTGTCCTTGATGTCCTTTGTTTTAAATGTATTTTTTTTACATTGTTGCTGTTTTCTTCTGTCTTTTGTCTCTTTAGTTGATTCTCTTGGTTGTTGGTGCATTGGGGGGTTCTTGGTTGTTGGTGCATTGGGGGGTTCTTGGTTGTTGGTGCATTGGGGGGTTGTTGGTGCATTGGGGGTTCTTGGTTGTTGGTGTTTCTTGGTTGTTGGTGCATTGGGGGTTCTTGGTTGTTGGTGCATTGGGGGTTCTTCGGGGTTGGTGCATTGGGGGGGTTCTTGGTTGTTGGTGCATTGGGGGGTTCTTGGGGGTGGGGATTGGAATGAATTGTACTTTTTATATATTTTTTCTTCCGGGGGGAGGGACTGTGGGAGGGGTCTCGAATGGTTGAGGGACAGCTATTGGGGAACTGTGGGGAGGATCTTGGAGGGTTCGGTTTCACAAGATTGTGATCATGAAAAAGGAAACTATGACATATAAGTTTTATCACTATCATGCACACGCACCCTGACACATAAGGACGGCTCTGTTGTGGAAAGACTGATACATGTTTGATAGTGTCTTGATGCTGTATTGTTTGATAGTGTCTTGATGCTGTAGTGTTTGAGAGTGTCTTGATGCTGTATTGTTTGATAGTGTCTTGATGCTGTATTGTTTGATAGTGTCTTGATGCTGTATTGTTTGATAGTGTCTTGATGCTGTATTGTTTGATAGTGTCTTGATGCTGTAGTGTTTGAGAGTGTCTTGATGCTGTATTGTTTGATAGTGTCTTGATGCTGTATTGTTTGATAGTGTCTTGATGCTGTATTGTTTGATAGTGTCTTGATGCTGTATTGTTTGATAGTGTCTTGATGCTGTAGTGTTTGAGAGTGTCTTGATGCTGTATTGTTTGAGAGTGTCTTGATGCTGTAGTGTTTGATAGTGTCTTGATGCTGTATTGTTTGATAGTGTCTTGATGCTGTATTGTTTGATAGTGTCTTGATGCTGTATTGTTTGATAGTGTCTTGATGCTGTATTGTTTGATAGTGTCTTGATGCTGTAGTGTTTGATAGTGTCTTGATGCTGTATTGTTTGATAGTGTCTTGATGCTGTATTGTTTGATAGTGTCTTGATGCTGTATTGTTTGATAGTGTCTTGATGCTGTAGTGTTTGATAGTGTCTTGATGCTGTAGTGTTTGATAGTGTCTTGATGATGTAGTGTTTGATAGTGTCTTGATGCTGTAGTGTTTGATAGTGTCTTGATGCTGTAGTGTTTGATAGTGTCTTGATGCTGTAGTGTTTGATAGTGTCTTGATGCTGTATTGTTTGATAGTGTCTTGATGCTGTAGTGTTTGATAGTGTCTTGATGTTGTATTGTTTGATATGTCTTGATACTTTAGTGTTTGACACCTTCTTGATGCTAATAAATGTTTAAAAATAAAAAAAATGTAACTTGAATCATGTAGAAACCAAAAGTGTCTTGATGCTTAGTGTTTGATATATTTGATGCTGTATTGTTTGATAGTGTCTTGATTGATAACAGTTTGCACAGTGTCTTGATTCTCATTGTTTGACAGTGTCTTGATGCTGTATTTGTTTTGATAGTGTTTGATGCTCAGTTGTGTTTGACAGTGTCTTGATGCTGTAGTGTTTGATAGTGTTTGATGAAATGTCCATGTTATGGCAAGAACATCTCAATAAAGCAAAGTGTTTGATAGTGTCTTGATGCTGTATTGTTTGAAGTGTCTTGATGCTGTATTGTTTGATAGTGTCTTGATGCTGTATTGTTTGATAGTGTCTTGATGCTGTTGGAAAGTTTGATAGTGTCTTGATGCTGTATTGTTTGATAGTGTCTTGATGTTGTAGTGTTTGATAGTGTCTTGACGCTGTAGTGTTTGATAGTGTCTTGATGCTAAATCCAGTAACAGTAGTGTTTGATAGTGTCTTGATGCTGTAGTGTTTGAATTGTCTTGATGCTGTAGTGTTTGATAGTGTCTTGATGCTGTATTGTTTGATAGTGTCTTGATGCTGTAGTTTTGATTCCGACCACTGTGCTTGATGCTGTATTGTTTGACTAGTGTCTGGATGCTGTATTGTTTGGTTCTTGATGTTTAGTGTTTGATGTGTCTTGATGCTGTAGTGTTTGATAGTGTCACTGATGATGTAGTGTTTGATAGTGTCTTGATGCTGTAGTGTTTGATAGTGTCTTGATGCTGTATTGTTTGATAGTGTCTTGATGCTGTATTGTTTGATAGTGTCTTGATGCTGTATTGTTTGATAGTGTCTTGATGCTGTTGTGTTTGATAGTGTCTTGATGCTGTATTGTTTGTCCTTCATGTTCTAATACTTTAATGTTACCCCTTCTTTTTGTAATAAATAATTATTAAAAAAAA
>NC_068450.1:17792629-17870129 GCF_023373465.1 Oncorhynchus keta | reverse complement strand
ACGTGTATGGGGCGAAAGTGGAGAGTGATTTGATGCATACTCAAACAGACACACACACACTGCAAAACAATACACGAAGCTGTCTTAGTTGCCATGGTTACTTAAAACCAGAAAGCATAGAAATACAGATAGAGAGATGAAGAGAGATGGAGAGCAGCATCCTCTTACAGACGATTGAAGCCAGAAGGAAGAGATGAGCACCAGTGATTCCCTAACGTGGGCCCTTTTGACCCCCCCCCACATACACACACTTGTCTATTTATACATACTCTCTCTGTCTGTCTCTTTCCATATGTATGTATTGATATGTTTATCTATTTATTCTCTCCACAAGGGCAAACGAGGCCAGGGCCGCTCACTTATTGAATGAACAGCTATGGGGAAGCATTAAGCAATAGTCTCCAGTAACCTGGCTCGATGTATTTGTTCAATTGAGACCAATGGAGAGAGGCTGTGGCCTACCGGCTAATTGATCTTCAGGGCTGGTGAGCTGGTGGAATGGAGGGTACAAGTCAGGGCTGCCCCTGGTGAGTGCACTGATTGAGGTAGATGCCGGGTGATACGATATATCTGTAGTTCTGTAGGGTCGGTGGTGTGGAAGGGTGGGTCAGGGTTCTGTAGGGTCGGTGGTGGGTCGGGGTGGGTCAGGGTCTGTAGGGTCGGTGGTGTGTAAGTGTGGGTCAGGGGTCTGTAGGGTTGGTGGTGGGTCGGGGTGGTGTGGGGTCTGTAGGGTCGGTGGTGTGTAAGTGTGGGTCAGGGGTCTGTAGGGTCGGTGGTGGGTCGGGGTGGGTCAGGGTTCTGTAGGGTCGGGGGTGGGTCGGGGTGGGTCAGGGTCTGTAGGGTCGGTGGTGTGTAAGTATGGGTCAGGGGTCTGTAGGGTTGGTGGTGGGTCGGGGTGGGTCAGGGGTCTGTAGGGTCGGTGGTGGGTCGGGGTGGTGTGGGGTCTGTAGGGTCGGTGGTGTGTAAGTGTGGGTCAGGGGTCTGTAGTGTCGGTGGTGTGGAAGGGATCTGTAGGGTCGGTGGTTGGTCGGGTGGGTCAGGGGTCTGTAGGGTTGGTGGTGGTGTTTATACGTCCTGGGGGCGGGGTGTTTATAAGTCCTGGGGGCGTGGTGTTTATAAGTCCTGGGGGCGTGGTGTTGCGTCCTGGGGGCGGGGTGTTTATAAGTCCTGGGGGCAGGGTGTTTAAGTCCTGGGGGCAGGGTGTTTAAGTCCTGGGGGTGCATTATTTAAGTCCTGGGGGCAGGGTCTTTAAGTCCTGGAGGTGGAGTATTTAAGTCTTGGGGGCTGGGTGTTGAAGTCCTGGGGATGCAGTATTTAAGTCCTGGGGGCAGGGTGTTTAAGTCCTGGGGGGCAGGGTGTTTACGTCCTGGGGGTGCAGTATTTAAGTCCTGGGGGCAGGGTGTTTAAGTCCTGGGGGTGCAGTATTTAAGTCCTGGGGGCAGGGTGTTTAAGTCCTGGAGGTGGAGTATTTAAGTCCTGGGGGCAGGGTGTTTAAGTCCTGGGGGCAGGGTGTTTAAGTCCTGGGGGTGCAGTATTTAAATCCTGGGGGTGCAGTATTTAAGTCTTGGGGGCTGGGTGTTGAAGTCCTGGGGATGCAGTATTTAAGTCCTGGGGGGCAGGGTGTTTAAGTCCTGGGGTGGGGTGTTTACAAGTCCTGGGGAAGGGTGTTTAAGTCCTGGGGGTGCAGTATTTAAGTCCTGGAGGCAGGGTGTTTAAGTCCTGGGGTGGGGTGTTTATAAGTCCTGGGGGCAGGGTGTTTATAAGTCCTGGGGAAGGGTGTTTAAGTCCTGGTGGCAGGGTGTTTAAGTCCTGGTGGCAGGGTGTTTAAGTCCTGGTGGCAGGGTGTTTAAGTCCTGGTGGCAGGGTGTTTAAGTCCTGGTGGCAGGGTGTTTAAGTCCTGGTGGCAGGGTGTTTAAGTCCTGGTGGCAGGGTGTTTAAGTCCTGGTGGCAGGGTGTTTAAGTCCTGGTGGCAGGGTGTTTAAGTCCTGGTGGCAGGGTGTTTAAGTCATTTACATTACATTTAAGTCATTTAGCAGACGCTCTTATCCAGAGCGACTTACAAATTGGTGCATTCACCTTATGACATCCAGTGGAACAGCCACTTTACAATAGTGCATCTAAATCTTTTAAGGGGGGTGAGAAGGATTACTTTATCCTATCCTAGGTATTCCTTAAAGAGGTGGGGTTTCAGGTGTCTCCGGAAGGTGGTGATTGACTCCGCTGTCCTGGCGTCGTGAGGGAGTGTGTTCCACCATTGGGGAGCCAGAGCAGCGAACAGTTTTGACTGGGCTGAGCGGGAACTGTACTTCCTCAGTGGTAGGGAGGCGAGCAGGCCAGAGGTGGATGAACACAGTGCCCTTGTTTGGGTGTAGGGCCTGATCAGAGCCTGGAGGTACTGAGGTGCCGTTCCCCTCACAGCTCCGTAGGCAAGCACCATGGTCTTGTAGCGGATGCGAGCTTCAACTGGAAGCCAGTGGAGAGAGCGGAGGAGCGGGGTGACGTGAGAGAACTTGGGAAGGTTGAACACCAGACGGGCTGCGGCGTTCTGGATGAGTTGTAGGGATTTAATGGCACAGGCAGGGAGCCCAGCCAACAGCGAGTTGCAGTAATCCAGACGGGAGATGACAAGTGCCTGGATTAGGACCTGCGCCGCTTCCTGTGTGAGGCAGGGTCGTACTCTGCGGATGTTGTAGAGCATGAACCTACAGGAACGGGCCACCGCCTTGATGTTAGTTGAGAACGACAGGGTGTTGTCCAGGATCACGCCAAGGTTCTTAGCGCTCTGGGAGGAGGACACAATGGAGTTGTCAATCGTGATGGCGAGATCATGGAACGGGCAGTCCTTCCCGGGAGGAAGAGCAGCTCCGTCTTGCCAAGGTTCAGCTTGAGGTGGTGATCCGTCATCCACACTGATATGTCTGCCAGACATGCAGAGATGCGATTCGCCACCTGGTCATCAGAAGGGGGAAAGGAGAAGATTAATTGTGTGTCGTCTGCATAGCAATGATAGGAGAGACCATGTGAGGTTATGACAGAGCCAAGTGACTTGGTGTATAACGAGAATAGGAGAGGGCCTAGAACAGAGCCCTGGGGACACCAGTGGTGAGAGCGCGTGGTGAGGAGACAGATTCTCGCCACGCCACCTGGTAGGAGCGACCTGTCAGGTAGGACGCAATCCAAGCGTGGGCCGCGCCGGAGATGCCCAACTCGGAGAGGGTGGAGAGGAGGATCTGATGGTTCACAGTATCGAAGGCAGCCGATAGGTCTAGAAGGATGAGAGCAGAGGAGAGAGAGTTAGCTTTAGCAGTGCGGAGCGCCTCCGTGATACAGAGAAGAGCAGTCTCAGTTGAATGACTAGTCTTGAAACCTGACTGATTTGGATCAAGAAGGTCATTCTGAGAGAGATAGCGGGAGAGCTGGCCAAGGACGGCACGTTCAAGAGTTTTGGAGAGAAAAGAAAGAAGGGATACTGGTCTGTAGTTGTTGACATCGGAGGGATCGAGTGTAGGTTTTTTCAGAAGGGGTGCAACTCTCGCTCTCTTGAAGACGGAAGGGACGTAGCCAGCGGTCAGGGATGAGTTGATGAGCGAGGTGAGGTAAGGGAGAAGGTCTCCGGAAATGGTCTGGAGAAGAGAGGAGGGGATAGGGTCGAGCGGGCAGGTTGTTGGGCGGCCGGCCGTCACAAGACGCGAGATTTCATCTGGAGAGAGGGGGAGAAAGAGGTCAGAGCACAGGGTAGGGCAGTGTGAGCAGAACCAGCGGTGTCGTTTGACTTAGCAAACGAGGATCGGATGTCGTCGACCTTCTTTTCAAAATGGTTGACGAAGTCATCTGCAGAGAGGGAGGAGGGGGGGGAGGGGGAGGAGGATTCAGGAGGGAGGAGAAGGTGGCAAAGAGCTTCCTAGGGTTAGAGGCAGATGCTTGGAATTTAGAGTGGTAGAAAGTGGCTTTAGCAGCAGAGACAGAGGAGGAAAATGTAGAGAGGAGGGAGCGAAAGGAAGCCAGGTCCGCAGGGAGGCGAGTTTTCCTCCATTTCCGCTCGGCTGCCCGGAGCCCTGTTCTGTGAGCTCGCAATGAGTCGTCGAGCCACGGAGCGGGAGGGGAGGACCGAGCCGGCCTGGAAGATAGGGGACATAGAGAGTCAAAGGATGCAGAAAGGGAGGAGAGGAGGGTTGAGGAGGCAGAATCAGGAGATAGGTTGGAGAAGGTTTGAGCAGAGGGAAGAGATGATAGGATGGAAGAGGAGAGAGTAGCGGGGAGAGAGCGCGAAGGTTGGGACGGCGCGATACCATCCGAGTAGGGGCAGTGTGGGAAGTGTTGGATGAGAGCGAGAGGGAAAAGGATACAAGGTAGTGGTCGGAGACTTGGAGGGGAGTTGCAATGAGGTTAGTGGAAGAACAGCATCTAGTAAAGATGAGGTCGAGCGTATTGCCTGCCTTGTGAGTAGGGGGAAGGTGAGAGGGTGAGGTCAAAAGAGGAAAGGAGTGGAAAGAAGGAGGCAGAGGGAATGAGTCAAAGGTAGACGTGGGGAGGTTAAAGTCGCCCAGAACTGTGAGAGGTGAGCCGTCCTCAGGAAAGGAGCTTATCAAGACATCAAGCTCATTGATGAACTCTCCGAGGGGACCTGGAGGGCGATAAATGATAAGGATGTTAAGCTTGAAAGGGCTGGTAACTGTGACAGCATGAAATTCAAAGGAGGCGATAGACAGATGGGTAAGGGGAGAAAGAGAGAATGACCACTTGGGAGAGATGAGGATCCCGGTGCCACCACCCCGCTGACCAGAAGCTCTCGGGTGTGCGAGAACACGTGGGCGGACGAAGAGAGAGCAGTAGGAGTAGCAGTGTTATCTGTGGTGATCCATGTTTCCGTCAGTGCCAAGAAGTCGAGGGACTGGAGGGAGGCATAACTCTGCCTTGTTGGCCGCAGATCGGCAGTTCCAGAGGCTACCGGAGACCTGGAACTCCACGTGGGTCGTGCGCGCTGGGACCACCAGATTAGGTGGCCGCGGCCACGCGGTGTGGAGCGTTTGTATGGTCTGTGCAGAGAGGAGATAACAGGGATAGACAGACACATAGTTGACAGGCTACAGAAGAGGCTACGCTAATGCAAGGAGATTGGAATGACAAGTGGACTACACGTCTCGAATGTTCAGAAAGTTAAGCTTACGTAGCAAGAATCTTATTGACTAAAATGATTAAAATGATACAGTACTGCTGAAGTAGGCTAGCTGGCAGTGGCTGCGTTGTTGACTTTGTAGGCTAGCTGGCAGTGGCTGCGTTGTTGACACTACACTAATCAAGTCGTTCCGTTGAGTGTAATAGTTTCTACAGTGCTGCTATTCGGGGGCTAGCTGGCTAGCTAGCAGTGTTGATTATGTTACCTGCTAAAAGAACGACAATAGCTGGCTAGCTAACCTAGAAAATCGCTCTAGACTACACAATTATCTTTGATACACAGACGGCTATGTAGCTAGCTATGTAGCTAGCTATGATCAAACAAATCAAACCGTTGTGCTGTAATGAAATGAAATGAAAATGTGATACTACCTGTGGAGCGAGCGGAATGCGACCGGGTTGTTGAGTGCGGAAGTTCTATTCAGTAGACGTTGGCTAGCTGTTGGCTAGCTAGCAGTGTCTCCTACGTTAAGGACGACAAATAGCTGGCTAGCTAACCTCGGTAAATTAAGATAATCACTCTAAGACTACACACTCTAAACTACACAATTATCTTGGGTGCAAAGACAACTATGTAGCTAGCTAACACTACACTAATCAAGTCGTTCAGTTGAGTGTAATAGTTTCTACAGTGCTGCTATACGGTAGACGGTGGACGTTTGCTAGCTGGCTAGCTGCTGGGCAGATAGCAGTGTAGACTCGTTAGGACGACGAAATATGAAGTTGCAATAGAAGTGCTGACTGTTTCACTTTGTTGTCCTCTTTCTTTTCATTTTTCTTCTGTCCTTCTTTTGTCCTTATTTTGTCTTCCTTTCTTCTGTTAACTAGATATTTTTTGTTGTTATTCTTTGTAAGCTAGCTAGCTTCTTCCAGGAGAGTCCCTAGCAACTGCTTAGCAACAAGTAAACAATTCTGCTAGCAATTCAGCTAGCTAAGATAACTGTACAATTTTATGAAAAATAGTTAATTTTTCAAAAGCCTGTCTTTTTGGTTTGTTCCTTGTTTTGTCTTCTATTGAGTCTTGCAGTTTTCTCTTGATTTTTTCGATGTACTTCACTCTAAAACCATTTAAATCTCAATATATACAGGAGCTCATTTTTCAGCAGCTGCTCAATTTAGAACTCCGGAACACTCCTGTTCCGGTGGCAGGGTGTTTAATTCCTGGGGGTGCAGTATTTGATCATGGAGCAGAAGCAGAGCTCTACACCCCTCTCTTTTCAAGTTACGGGATTTGTATGGGCCAAAGTTAGGGATTTGTATGGGCCAAAGTTAGGGGTTTGTATGGGCCAAAGTTAGGGGATTTGTATGGGCCAAAGTTATGGGATTTGTATGGGCCAAAGTTACGGGATTTGTATTGGACAAAAGTTACGGGATTTGTATGGGGCAAAAGTTACGGGATTTGTACGGGCCAAAGTTAGGGATTTGTATGGGGCAAAAGTTACGGGATTTGTATGGGGCAAAAGTTACGGGATTTGTACGGGCCAAAGTTAGGGATTTGTATGGGACAAACGTTACGGGATTTGTATGGGCCAAAGTTACGGGATTTGTATTGGACAAAAGTTACGGGATTTGTATGGGGCAAAAGTTACGGGATTTGTATGGGCCAAAGTTAGGGGATTTGTATGGGCCAAAGTTAGGGGATTTGTACGGGCCAAAGTTAGGGATTTGTATGGGACAAACGTTACGGGATTTGTATGGGACAAACGTTACGGGATTTGTATGGGACAAAAGTGGCGAACACCTGAAAAATTGTGATATGTCTAAATGATCGACTAAAAATCTGTGCTTCGTATCCCACAATCTGTTGACAAACGCTACGATGTCCATGAGTCAATAGAAACAGGGTTAGCATTCATCTCCCATGAGAGGCCATGATGTGACAGTGTTCAGTGAACCCACTCTGTTTCTGTTGTTTTGTAATACAAGACACTTCCCATGTATACACTAACGAGGAAAAACCACCATCTACTACTAAGAAACTAGGTTTATAAAACACTCACACTCTAAAGATTGTATTGTAGTTGAATTGTAAGAATATTGTATTGTATCTCTATGGAGCGCTTTTCTTCAAAACACAAGTCCCAAGCATCATGCCATTGTCAGTGTCAGTGTGTAAGTGGGGAGACCAATCTTTTCTCACTATTTTCTCTAAACATGTGGTTTGGTTTCTCTGCCCGCTTGTCTGTCCATTGTAGCAGCAGCATATGGTAGGTGCAGCACTGACTGTGTGATTGTGTAAATGCCTCCCTCAGCTAGACAGGGAGTCCCAACTGACACCTTATTCCCTATTTAGTGCACTACTTTTGACCAGGGCCCATTTGGGACATATCCTTGGTCTGTTATCTATTTGTGTATCAGATGAAAGGGGACAGAGGACTCTACACGGAGGGAGTAGAGAGAATCCTAAAGGGTTTAATAAGAAAAGACATCTTGATGGATTACAGACCTTCTCCACTTCTCAGACATTTTCAAAATGATAAATCGCAAAGGCCATGTTTTTCCCCTCCCTCCCTCCCTCCCTCCCTCCCTCCCTCCCTCCCTCCCTCCCTCCCTCCCTCCCTCCCTCCCTCTCCCCTCTCTACTTCCTACTACCCTCTTCCTCTCTCCTTTTTTCCTTCTCTTCATCATACCTTCTCTCTCTTCCTCCCTTATCTCATCCTCCCTTCTTCTCTCTCTCTCTTCTCCTGCCTTTGTCATGGTCTCAGGAGCCTTTCTATAGTGAGAGATTACAGGAGAATTGCAGGACAGTGGCCCGTCAAGGGACTTTTATTCATATTTATAATGCATGTATAACAAGGCAATCTCAGCAGCTGCTATTCCCCCTACTGCTGTTTAGTGTGTGCGCGTGCATGTGTGTGTGTGTGTGTGTGTGTGTGTGTGTGTGTGTGTGTGTGTGTGTGTGTGTGTGTGTGTGTGTGTGTGCGTGCGTGTGTGTGTGTGCGTGTGTGTGTGTGTGTGTGTGCGTGCGTGCGTGTGTGTGTGTGTGTGTGTGTGTGTGTGTGTGTGTGTGGGTGTGGGTGCGTGTTGGGTGTGGGTAAGTTTACATGCACACCTGCTCGCTTCAATCCGTACGTTTGTGTGTTTCTACCTCTGGGCTGTGTGGGCTCTGTAATGCCCCTCGAACACCAGTCAGTGGTCATGCATCCCCAGTTCCATCCCTAGCTCCTCCCCCAGCTCCATCCCCAGCTCCATCCCCAGCTCCATCCCCAGCTCCATCCCCATCCCCATCCCCATCCCCATCCCCAGCTCCATCCCCATCCCCAGCTCCATCCCCAGCCCCATCCCCAGCTCCATCCCCAGCTCCATCCCCATCCCCAGCCCCAGCTCCATCCCCATCCCCAGCTCCATCCCCATCCCCAGTTCCATCCCCAGCCCCATCCCCAGCTCCATCCCCAGCTCCATCCCCAGCCCCATCCCCAGCTCCATCCACAGCTCCATCCCCAGCCCCATCCCCAGCCCCAGCTCCAGCTCCATCCCAATCTCCAGCTTCATCCCCATCCCCATCCCCAGCTCCATCCCCAGCTCCATCCCCAGCCCCATCCCCAGCACCAGCTCCATCCCCAGCCCCAGCCCCAGCCCCAGCCCCAGCCCAAGCTCCTTCCCCAGCTCCAGTTCTATCCCCAGCTCCAGCCCCAGCTCCAGCTCTAGCTCCAGCTCCAGCCCCAGCTCCAGCTCTAGCTCCAGCTCCAGCCCCAGCTCTAGCCAGCACAGAAGCAGTGTAGAAGCCCACCTGTGTCCCCCTCCATCCTTACCAGAATGTTCTGTTCCTGCTCCAAGGTTAACATTTTAATGCAGTGGGCTAAATCAGGTTCACAGAGTGATTCTTGGTAGTTTTAAAACACACACACATCACAGGAGAGACCAAAACAGAGGGAGACTAATCCTTCATATATAATATAATGGTTCTTCTGTGGCTCAGTTGGTAGAGCATGGCGCTTGTAACGCAGGGTAGTGGGTTCGATTCCCGGGACCACCCATACGTAGAATGTATGCACACATGACTGTAAGTCACAGGATAAAAGCGTCAAAATGGCATATATTATTATTATTATTATTATTATATTATTATTATTATTATTATTATTATTATTATTATTATTATTATATTAATAGATAACGAAATCCTCTAAAACAGAAGAACGAGAGATCAAGAAAGAGAACGAGAGAGAGAGGGAGGGAGGGAGGGAGGGAGGGAGGGGGGAGGGAGGGAGGGAGGGAGGGAGGGGGAGGGAGGGAGGGAGGGAGGGAGGGAGGGAACAAGGACAAGATAGAAAGCCTGACATTGTTAAGTTTATGAAAAGCACGGTGGCTTGGAAAAACTCCCTAGAAAGGCCAAACCCTAGGAAGAAACCTAGAGAGGAACCAGGCTATGAGGGGTGGCCAGTCCTCTTCTGGCTGTGCCGGGTGGAGATTATAACAGAACATGGCCAAGACGTTCAAATGTTCATAAATGACCAGCATGGTCAAATAATAATAATCACAGTAGTTGTCGAGGGTGCAGCAAGTCAGCACCTCAGGAGTAAATGTCAGTTGGCTTTTCATAGCCGATCATTAAGAGTATCTCTACCGCTCCTGCTGTCTCTAGAGAGTTGAAAACAGCAGGTCTGGGACAGGTAGCACGTCCGGTGAACAGGTGAGGATTCCATAGGATTCCATAGCCGCAGGCAGAACATGTAACGGAATTCTTCGTCCTCCACTGACGAGGAGTAAGAATTGTCGGACCAATGCGCAGCGGGGTGTGTGTGCATGATGATTTATTTTACTGACACTGAAAATACAAAATAACAACGTGAAAATAAAGGAAAACCAAAACAGTCCTGTAAGGTGCATAAAACACTAAGACAGAAAATAATCACCCACAAAACACAGGTGGGAAAAGGCTACCTAAGTATGATTCTCAATCAGAGACAACTAACGACACCTGCCTCTGATGGAGAACCATACCAGGCTAAACACATAAATACTACATAGAAAAAATAACATAGACTACCCACCCCAACTCACGCCCTGACCATACTAAAACAAAGACATAACAAAGGAACTAAGGTCAGAACGTGACAAAACAGTTGAAACTGGTGCAGCAGCACGGCCAGGTGGACTGGGGACAGCAAGGAGTCATCATGCCAGGTAGTCCTGAGGCATGGTCCTAGGGCTCAGGTCCTCCCAGAGAGAGAAAGAAAGAGAGACAGAGAGAATTAGAGAGAGCATACTTAAATTCACACAGGACATCGAGACAGGAGAAGTACTCCAGATATAACAAACTGACCCTAGCCCCCCGACACATAAACTACTGCAGCATAAATACTTGAGGCTGAGACAGGAGGGGTCAGGAGACACTGTGGCCCCATCCGATGATATCCCCGGACAGGGCCAAACAGGCTTACACACAATGATGGATCTATCCCTTGGCCGCAGAGCTCAGCTAAGACCTCTCTCTCTCTTTTGTTGCTTCTCTCTTATTCACTGTCAATACTGCGTTAAGTATGTACACAGTTTAGTAAAAATGAATAATAATCATGTTATCATTTTCATTCTCAGATAACATGATTTGTCAAAAAAGGGGCAATATTCAAGCTATAAGATCATTATAATAATTATAATAATCACATTAGAAGTGTATGCCTGCATTTTGTACATCAGCTGCACAAAATGTATCCATCCCTACTTCCAGCTAATTCTACAACATCTGTATTCTCAGTGGATTGCAGAAATAATACAGTAATATTCCTGTATTCCTGTATCCTGTATCCTGTGTGCTCTGTGCGTGTGTGTGTGTGTGACAGGTACAGTGTTAGAGTTGGTTGTGAGTGAGTGGTGATCTAGCTGTGAATACATGTTTATGTCCTCAGGCTAACTGTAAAAACCCATCACTGCTACAATGCACACACACACACACACACACACACACACACACACACACACACACACACACACACACACACACACACACACACACACACACACACACACACACACACACACACACACACACACACACACACACACACACACACAGAGAGACACACAAATACACACACACACACACAAAGGCTAGCTGTACGATCCAATCACTGCTACACACAAATAGCGAGCCTGAACACTATGGGGGCTTGTTCACAACAATATGTGGGATAGAGAGAGAAGAAAAAAGAGTGGGATGGAGGGAGAGAGAAAAGAGAAACAGAGAAAGTCCCGAGATGCGTGTGGGCTAGGTGTAAGAACCTTCCTCAAAAAAGCACTCCATCAAAATGTGTCTCCTCCTCTTCCTTCAACTCTTCTTCCTCAGCAGGCGATTAGGCCTGATCCATCCTCTACACTCCTACCTCTCACTTCTCTTCCCCCACAAAAAACAAGAGTGCTTCCCAAAATGGCACCCTATTCACTATATAGTGCATTCCTTTTGATCAGGGCCGATAGGCAGTGCACTATATAGGAAAGAGGCCGCCATTTGGACCAACACAAGCCACTCTGACTGACACAAGCCACTCTGACCGACACAAGCCACTCTGACCGACACAAGCCACTCTGACCGACACAAGCCACTCTGACCGACACAAGCCACTCTGACCGACACAAGCCACGCTGACCGACACAAGCCACGCTGACCGACACAAGCCACTCTGACCGACACAAGCCATGCTGACCGACACAAGCCACTCTGACCGACACAAGCCACTCTGACCGACACAAGCCACGCTGACCGACACAAGCCACGCTGACCGACACAAGCCACTCTGACCGACACAAGCCACGCTGACCGACACAAGCCACGCTGACCGACACAAGCCACTCTGACCAACACAAGCCACTCTGACAGACACAAGCCACGATGACCGACACAAGCCACTCTGACCGACACAAGCCACTCTGACCGACACAAGCCACGCTGACCAACACAAGCCACTCTGACCGACACAAGCCACGCTGACCGACACAAGCCACTCTGACCGACACAAGCCACGCTAACCGACACAAGCCACTCTGACCGACACAAGCCACTCTGACCGACACAAGCCACGCTGACCGACACAAGCCACAATGACCGACACAAGCCACGCTGACCGACACAAGCCACTCTGACCGACACAAGCCACTCTGACCGACACAAGCCACGCTGACCGACACAAGCCACTCTGACCGACACAAGCCACTCTGGACAAATCAAGCCACGCTGACCGACACAAGCCACGCTGACTGACACAAGCCACGCTGACCGACACAAGCCACTCTGACCGACACAAGCCACTCTGACCGACACAAGCCACTCTGGACGACACAAGCCACTCTGACCGACACAAGCCACTCTGACCGACACAAGCCACTCTGACCGACACAAGCCACGCTGACCGACACAAGCCACGCTGACCGACACAAGCCACGCTGACCGACACAAGCCACGCTGACCGACAGAAGCCACTCTGGACAACACAAGCCACTCTGGACAACACGAGCCACGCTGACCGACACAAGCCACTCTGGACAACACAAGCCACGCTGACCGACACAAGCCACGCTGACCGACACAAGCCACTCTTACCGACACAAGCCACTCTGACCGACACAAGCCACTCTGGACGACACAAGCCACTCTGACCGACACAAGCCACTCTGACCGACACAAGCCACGCTGACCGACACAAGCCACGCTGACCGACACAAGCCACTCTGGACGACACAAGCCACTCTGACCGACACAAGCCACGCTGACCGACAGAAGCCACTCTGGACAACACAAGCCACTCTGGACAACACAAGCCACGCTGACCGACACAAGCCACTCTGGACAACACAAGCCACGCTGACCGACACAAGCCACTCTGACCGACACAAGCCACTCTGACCGACACAAGCCACTCTGACCGACACAAGCCACTCTGACCGACACAAGCCACTCTGACCGACACAAGCCACTCTGACCGACACAAGCCACACTGACCGACACAAGCCACGCTGACCGACACAAGCCACTCTGACCGACACAAGCCACTCTGACCGACACAAGCCACTCTGACCGACACAAGCCACTCTGACCGACACAAGCCACTCTGACTGACACAAGCCACTCTGACCGACACAAGCCACTCTGACCGACACAAGCCACTCTGGACAACACAAGCCACGCTGACCGACACAAGCCACTCTGACCGACACAAGCCACTCTGACCGACACAAGCCACTCTGACCGACACAAGCCACTCTGACCGACACAAGCCACTCTGACCGACACAAGCCACACTGACCGACACAAGCCACGCTGACCGACACAAGCCACTCTGACCGACACAAGCCACTCTGACCGACACAAGCCACTCTGACCGACACAAACCACGCTGACCGACACAAGCCACGCTGACCGACACAAGCCACGCTGACCGACACAAGCCACTCTGACCGACACAAGCCACGCTGACCGACACAAGCCACTCTGGACGACACAAGCCACTCTGACCGACACAAGCCACGCTGACCGACACAAGCCACTCTGGACAACACAAGCCACTCTGGACAACACAAGCCACGCTGACCGACACAAGCCACTCTGACCGACACAAGCCACTCTGACCGACACAAGCCACTCTGACCGACACAAGCCACTCTGACCGACACAAGCCACTCTGACCGACACAAGCCACTCTGACCGACACAAGCCACTCTGACCGACACAAGCCACTCTGACCGACACAAGCCACTCTGACCGACACAAGCCACGCTGACCGACACAAGCCACGCTGACCGACACAAGCCACTCTGACCGACACAAGCCACTCTGACCGACACAAGCCACTCTGACCGACACAAGCTGACATAGATGCTGTCATGACATAAACAACACACTGTAACATATTACATGCAGTGCTTTGCTTTATCTTAGCCAGGTCGCAGTTGTAAATGAGATCTTGTTCTCAACTAGCCTACCTGGTTAAATAAAGGTGTTCTCAACTAGCCTACCTGGTTAAATAAAGGTGTTCTCAACTAGCCTACCTGGTTAAATAAAGGTGTTCTCAACTAGCCTACCTGGTTAAATAAAGGTGTTCTCAACTAGCCTACCTGGTTAAATAAAGGTGTTCTCAACTAGCCTACCTGGTTAAATAAAGGTGTTCTCAACTAGCCTACCTGGTTAAATAAAGGTGTTCTCAACTAGCCTACCTGGTTAAATAAAGGTGTTCCCAACTAGCCTACCTGGTTAAATAAAGGTTTTCTCAACTAGCCTACCTGGTTAAATAAAGGTGTTCTCAACTAGCCTACCTGGTTAAATAAAGGTGTTCTCAACTAGCCTACCTGGTTAAATAAAGGTGTTCCCAACTAGCCTACCTGGTTAAATAAAGGTGTTCTCAACTAGCCTACCTGGTTAAATAAAGGTGTTCCCAACTAGCCTACCTGGTTAAATAAAGGTGTTCTCAACTAGCCTACCTGGTTAAATAAAGGTGTTCCCAACTAGCCTACCTGGTTAAATAAAGGTTTTCTCTCAACTAGCCTACCTGGTTAAATAAAGGTGTTCCCAACTAGCCTACCTGGTTAAATAAAGGTGTTCTCAACTAGCCTACCTGGTTAAATAAAGGTGTTCCCAACTAGCCTACCTGGTTAAATAAAGGTTTTCCCAACTAGCCTACCTGGTTAAATAAAGGTGTTCCCAACTAGCCTACCTGGTTAGATAAAGGTTTTCCCAACTAGCCTACCTGGTTAAATAAAGGTGTTCCCAACTAGCCTACCTGGTTAAATAAAGGTGTTCTCAACTAGCCTACCTGGTTAAATAAAGGTGTTCCCAACTAGCCTACCTGGTTAAATAAAGGTGTTCCCAACTAGCCTACCTGGTTAAATAAAGGTGTTCCCAACTAGCCTACCTGGTTAAATAAAGGTGTTCCCAACTAGCCTACCTGGTTAAATAAAGGTGTTCCCAACTAGCCTACCTGGTTAAATAAAGGTGTTCCCAACTAGCCTACCTGGTTAAATAAAGGTGTTCCCAACTAGCCTACCTGGTTAAATAAAGGTGTTCCCAACTAGCCTACCTGGTTAAATAAAGGTGTTCCCAACTAGCCTACCTGGTTAAATAAAGGTGTTCCCAACTAGCCTACCTGGTTAGATAAAGGTTTTCCCAACTAGCCTACCTGGTTAAATAAAGGTTTTCCCAACTAGCCTACCTGGTTAAATAAAGGTTTTCCCAACTAGCCTACCTGGTTAAATAAAGGTGTTCCCAACTAGCCTACCTGGTTAGATAAAGGTTTTCCCAACTAGCCTACCTGGTTAAATAAAGGTTTTCCCAACTAGCCTACCTGGTTAAATAAAGGTGTTCCCAACTAGCCTACCTGGTTAAATAAAGGTGTTCCCAACTAGCCTACCTGGTTAAATAAAGGTGTTCCCAACTAGCCTACCTGGTTAAATAAAGGTGTTCCCAACTAGCCTACCTGCTTAAATAAAGGTGTTCCCAACTAGCCTACCTGGTTAAATAAAGGTGTTCTCAACTAGCCTACCTGGTTAAATAAAGGTGTTCCCAACTAGCCTACCTGGTTAAATAAAGGTGTTCCCAACTAGCCTACCTGGTTAAATAAAGGTGTTCTCAACTAGCCTACCTGGTTAAATAAAGGTGAAATAAAAAAAACACATTACATCAATGTTCGATATCTCCAGTTCCTCCACCACCAATCAGTAGTTCATACATGTTCACTATGTCTATTCAAACACATTCTATATCCTTACAGGGATGTTGTCTGCATGTAGTGTCACAACTTAACTTAGTTATTTTCGTTTGCTGTTATCTCTGTCTTGAGAGAGACATTCCCAGGAGAATAAGGAGTGTTGAGAAAGGGTATAGGGGACAAAGAGCTGTCACCTTACAAAGAAGTGCTTCAATTTGCACCACTTTGAAATTATCTGAGCGCACATAGCCTTGACCCTGGGCTATCTATGTCTAGGGATAGCACAGAGCAACCTGCACAGCACAGTCTCTTTCTATCTCTGTTCCTGCCGTCTCTGCTCTCCGCCACGGCACAATGTAGAGAAAGGCAGGTATACCGCTGCTGAATGAATGGTTTTATCTACCACACATCTTCTCAGAGCTGGATAATCAACCAGGGAATAAATTGCAGTAGTTTAGCGATGGCTGGAGTTCTATTTAAAGCTGAAGCTGTTCCTCTTCTAAAATAACCAGCTTGTGTCGGAATTTAGAATTTCCAGTGGGAATAGTAATTGGTTTCTTTGGTTCTGTGGGGTCTCCAGAGCCGGAATGGTTCCGGTCGGCTCAGACATCTGGCAGTATCCCATTTTAATTCCATGTTTCAATGGGTAACCTGGAATCTGGAACACAAATGGCCTTGGAGAACCCCTAAGCTGCTTTGAATTGTGTTAATGAAACATGTACTGTAATGTGGAACTATACTGAACAGAAATATAAACACAACATGTAAAGTGTTGCTCTCATGTTTCATGAGTTGAAATAAAAGATCACCATTTTTGCATTAGCACAAAAAGTTATTCTCTCAAATTTTGTGCACACAATTGTTTACATCCCTGTTAGTACAAATGTTTCCTTTGCCAAGATAATCCTTACACCTGACAGGTGTGGCATATCAAGAAGCTGATTAAATTACATGATCATTACACAGGTGCACCTTGTGCTAGGGAAAATAAAAGGCCACTTTAAAATGTGCAGTTTTGTCACACGACACAGTTTTGCCACAGATGTCTCAGAGTTTGAGAGAGCATGCAATTGGCATGCTGACTGCAGGATTGTCCACCAGAGCTGTAGCCAGATAATTTAATGTTAATATCTCTACCATAAGCCGCGTCCAACATCGTTTTAAGGAATTTGTCAGTACGTCCAACCGGCCTCATAACTGCAGACCACGGGTAACCATGCCAGCCCTTCCACATTTGGCTTCTTCACCTGTGGGATCATCTGAGACCAGCCACCCGGACAGCTGAGGAGAAATTATGTCTGTAATAAAGCCCTTCTGTGGGGAAAAACTCATTCTGATGGGCTGGGCCTACCTCCCCAATGGGTGGTCCTGGCTCCCAAGTTGGTGGGCCTATGCCCTCCCAGGCCCACCCACCCACCCCTGCCCAGTCATGTGAAATTCATAGATTAGGACCCAATGAATTTATTTAATTTGACTGATTTCCTTATATAAATTGTACCTCAGTAAAATATTTGAAATTGTTGCATGTTGTCTTTATATTTTTGTTCCTGGTCCAGCTCTACATTAGTTCTCTCTACTAGGAAGCATGGTGCTGTAGACTAGAAACCTCACCATGTTGTTTCCTGGTCCAGCGCTACACTAGTTCTGTCTACTAGGAAGCATGGTGCTGTAGACTAGAAACCTCACCATGTTGTTTCCTGGTCCAGCTCTACATTAGTTCTCTCTACTAGGAAGCATGGTGCTGTAGACTGCCTGCCTGCCTGCCTGCCTGCCTGCCTGCCTGCCTGCCTGCCTGCCTGCCTGCCTGCCTGCCTGCCTGCCTGCCTGCCTGCCTGCCAGCTACAAACCCACACAGAGGCATATGGTGGCTTGATGTTGTTAGCTTGTAAAACAATTTCAACAACAACCACAATTGGATGGAGATAACAGAGCAGCCAAAGCAAAGAAAAATAAGTATGGTCAATTTAATGCAGCTGATACCAGTTGTGATGCTTGTTGTGTTTGTGTTTGCCAGCTGTCATGTGGTGTGGTGGGGTTACAACATCTGGCTAATCCAATGCAGAATTCAACTGAAGGCTGTGCATGTACGTGTGTGTTAGACTCATTTTGAATAGTAAACAGTGAAGAAAGTGACCATAATGACTGGGATGAGTAGACAAGGAAGGGAAGGGTCACTGGGGGTTGATCCATCTCTCTCATTTGCTGATTTATTTCTGGCTACCCTTACCCTTCATTACGCTCTCTCTCTCCCTTCTCCCCTCTCCCCTCATTTCTTGTAAGCTAAGGTTCTTGTACTATAACGAATGATTGCAATGGACTTTGTTTGTCCTGTTTAGACATCAGAGAGAGAGAGAGAGTGATTGAGTGCAGCATTGTAGTTCACCTCAGTGCCAAGAGGGGTCATGTGCGTGCTGTTATTTCATTTAACTTTATATGACAGTCAATTAATATCTAATTATTACTGGTTATTGCAGCATAATGAACATGTAGGAGGAGAGGAGAGAATTTGACCTCCAAGTCTTTGGGAGCTAAGTGATCCCTCAGCATGGTGTCATTTCAATAAACGGGTGAAGGATGTGTCTTTACAGAACAACCTGTACAACGCTATATTGAACCGGTTGTTATGGTTCACGTACAAACAGCTCTATGAGGACCCTTTCTGTATCCCAAATTTGGCAAGGCCCAAAAGTGGTAGACTATAGTAAAAGGGGAAAGCAATCCTTGCAGTCCTGGAGTAAGGATGGGGATATGGAGGGAATGGATTGTCCATGGAGTAAGGGTGTTATATAAGGATGTTATGGTCTGAAAGGTAATGAGTGAGACTCAGTAACTTAATGGATGTTCTCCATTCACATCGAGTCAGGAAATGAACAGTAATCACTGAGCTGTCTGTGTGACAGACTTTCAACTCAGAGATGAACACTGAGGAGGGAGACAGGGAGAGGGAGGAGGGATGAAGTAGAGAAATGGAGAGGGGGTGGAGAGAGAGGGGAGAGAGATACAAATAGAGAGGGTTAACATGATGCACAGAACACAGTGCCTCCCAGGCTCTCAAGATAGAAGAAGAAGAAGAAACCAAGAGAGGAAACTGAGTAGAGCGGAGGAGAGGAAATGAGAGGACTATTTAAAGAGGCTTATACTGTATATTGGGAGAGATGGGACCTGCATTACCTGAGTGACGCATATGGATAGCACGCACTCCTCTGTCCCCTGTCAGGACATTAGTTAGAACAGGGCTGAGGCTGAGGAGAGTAAGGAGAAAGAATGAGAGAAAGAGAGAGCAAGAGAGAGAGAGAGAGAAAGAGAAAAACTGCTGAGAAAGAGAGACATCAAGTAAGCATCTGTTTATATAGGGTGTTGTGGACGGGGTTGGTGGATGGTTTGGGATAGTATATTTTTAATCAAATTAAAATCAAATTGTATTTGTCACATACACATGTTTAGCAGATGTTAATGCGAGTGTAGCGAATTGCTTGTGCTTCTAGTTCCGACCGTGCAGTAATATCTAACCAGTAATCTAACCATTTCACAACAACAGCAGACTGGTGTGTCTACGGACATATTCAATCAATCCCTATCCCAGTCTGCTGTTCCCACATGCTTCAAGAGGGCCACCATTGTTCCTGTTCCCAAGAAAGCTGAGGTAACTGAGCTAAACGACTACCGCCCCGTAGCACTCACTTCCGTCATCACGAAGTGCTTTGAGAGACTAGTCAAGGGCCATATCACCTCCACCCTACCTGACACCCTAGACCCACTCCAATTTGCTTACCGCCCAAATAGGTCCACAGACGATGCAATCTCAACCACACTGCACACTGCCCTAACCCATCTGGACAAGAGGAATACCTATGTGAGAATAATGTTAATCGACTACAGCTCAGCATTTAACACCATAGTGCCCTCCAAACTTGTCATCAAGCTCAAGACCCTGGGTCTCGACCCCGCCCTGTGCAACTGGGTACTGGAATTCCTGACGGGCCGCCCCCAGGTGGTGAGGGTAGGTAATAACATCTCCATCCCGCTGATCCTCAACACTGGGGTCCCACAAGGGTGCGTTCTGAGCATTCTACTGTACTCCCTGTTCCCCCACGACTGCGTGGCCATGCACGCCTCCAACTCAAACATCAAGTTTGCAGACGACACTACAGTGGTGGGCTTGATTACCAACAACTACGAGACGGTCTACAGGGAGGAGGTGAGGGCCCTCGGAGTGTGGTGTCAGGAAAATAACCTCACACTCAACGTCAACAAAACAAAGGAAATGATCGTGGACTTCAGGAAACATCGATGGAACAGTAGAGGGTAATAAGTTCTAGGGTTTTGCCAGCCCGGGTCGCGCATTTGACATGCTGATAAAATTTAGGGAGCCTTGTTTTCAGATTAGCCTTGTTAAAATCCTCAGCAACAATAAATGCAGCCTCAGGATATATGGTTTCCAGTTTACATATGAATGAAGTTATTTCAGGGCCGTCGATGTGTCGGCTTTTGGGGGGGGGGTAAACGGCTATGATTATAATCGAAGAGAATTATCTTGGTAGATGATGCGTTCAGCATTTGATTGTAGGGAATTCTAGGTCAGGTGAACAAAAGGACTTGAGTTCCTATATATTGTTATGATCATACCATGTCTCATTAATCGTAAGGCATACACCCCCGCGCTTCTTCGTTTCTGTTGGCGCGATGATTGAAGAAACCAGGTGGCTGTACCGAGTGAGCCATGTTTCCGTGAAATAAAGAATGTTACAATCTCTGATGTCTCTCTGGAAGGCAACCCTTGCTCAGATTTCGTCTACCTTGTTGTCAAGAGACTGGACATTGGCGAGAAGTATACTCGGGAGCGGTGCGTGATGTGCCCATTATGGAGCCTGACCAGAAGACCACTCCGTCTGCCCCTTCTGTGGCGCCGTTGTTTTTGGTTGATGGCTGGGATCCGATCCATTGTCCTGGGTGGTGGACCAAACAGAGAATCCGCTTTGGGAAAGTTGTATTCCTGGTCGTAATGTTGGTGAGTTGACGTTGCTCTTATATCCAATAGTTCCTCCAGGCTGTATGTAATAAAACTTAAAATTTCCTGGGGTAACAATCAAAGAATTAAATACTGCATAGTTTCCTAGGAACGCAAAGTGAGGCGGCCATCTCTGTCAGCGCCGGAAGTCTCAAAACCACAAATTCCTAGGATTTATAGTGTTAATTAACCAACCAACTAACTTATGTTTAGATTTTTTTTACAAACATCAGAATCTGAAGTCAATCTGGGTAAACTGGTAGATCTTGTTGATTAGATATTGAGGAGAGCAGAGGAGAGGCACTAGAATCTGAGGACACACACACACAGAACACAAACACACACACAGATTGAGTCATTAGGGTGTATGAGCGTATCCAGTCGTTAGGACAGGAGACCACTGGCTGTTTGTTCTGAGACTAAGTGCAGACTAATGGGATCATACTAACATGACCCGTCCTGCTCCGTCCCAACACTCAGGGAGAGACGGATAGAGAGAGAGAGAGAGAGAGAGAGAGAGAGAGAGAGAGAGAGAGAGAGAGAGAGAGAGAGAGAGAGAGAGAGAGAGAGAGAGAGAGAGAGAGAGAGGACGGGAGAGAAAGAGAGAGGGAGAGAGAGAGAGAGAGAGAGCAGGGTCATTACACATCTCTCCACTACCACATCTAGATAACTCAGAAGGAGGAGAGAGGAAGGGAAGGAGGAAGAAGGGAGGAGACTGCTGCTTTTCTCCTCCAGCTCCTCCACTCATCCCACATCCCTCTACACAGGATAAGAGAGGGAGGAGAGGGATGGCTCCTTTATACTGCAGTTGGATGACAGATGTAGGAGAGGGGATGAGAGGGGAAAAGAGGGGTAGGAGAGGGGATGAGAGGGGGTGGAAGGGGTAGGAGAGGGGATGAAAGAACATGAGAGGGGTAGGAGAGCGGATGACGTTATGACAGGGGAAGGGGATGAGAGGGGACGACTGGAGTAGGAGAGGGGATGAGAGGGGTAGGAGAGGGGATGAGAGGGGAAAAGTGGGGTAGGAGAGGGGATGAGAGGTGATGAGAGGGGTAGGAGAGGGGATGAGAGGGGATGACAGTAGAGGTCGACCGATTATTCATTTTCAACACCGATACAGACCAAAAAAGTCAATACCGATTAATCGGCCAAGTTTTTAACATTTATTTGTAATAATGACAATTACAACAATACTGAATGAACACTTATTTTAACTTAATATAATACATCATAAAATCAATTTAGCCTCAAATAAATAATGTTCAATTTGGTTTAAATAATGCAAAAACAAAGTGAAAAAGAGCAATATTTCCATGTAAGGAAGCTAACGTTTCAGTTCCTTGCTCAGAACATGAGAACATATGAAAGCTGGTGGTTCCTTTTAACATGAGTCTTCAGTATTCCCTGTTAAGAAGTTTTAGGTTGTAGTTATAATAGGAATTATAGGACTATTTCTCTCTATACCATTTGTATTTCATTAACCTTTGACTATTGGATGTTCTTATAGGCACTTTAGTATTGCCAGTGTAACAGCATAGCTTCCGTCCCTCTCCTCGCTCCTCCCTGGGCTCGGACCAGGAACACATCGACACCAGCCACCCTCGAAGCAGCGTTACCCATGCAGAGCAAGGGGAACAACTACTCCAAGTCTCAGAGCGAGTGACGTTTGAAACGTTATTAGCACGCACCCCGCTAACTAGCTAGCCATTTCACATCGGTGACACCAGCCTCATCTCGGGAGTTGATAGGCTTGAAGTCATAAACAGTGCAATACTTGACGCACAACGAAGAGCTGCAGGCAAAACGCACAAAAGTGCTGCTTGAATGAATGCTTACAAGCCTGCTGCTGCCTACCACTGCTTAGTCAGACTGCTCTATCAAATCATAGACTTAATTATAACATAATAACACACAGAAATACGAGCCTTAGGTCATTAATATGGTCGAATCCGGAAACTATCAACTCGAAAACAAGACATTTATTCTTTCAGTGAAATACGGAACCGTTCCGTATTTTTTCTAATGGGTGGCATCCCTAAGTCTAAATATTCCTGTTACATTGCACAACCTTCAATGTTATGTCATAATTACGTAATATTCTGGCAAATTAGGCTGCCCAAACTGTTGCGTATACACTGACTCTGCGTGCAATGAACGCAAGAGAAGTGACACAATTTTTATTACCAGCTAACCATAATTTCTTTTAGCTAAATATGCAGGTTTAAAAATATATACTTCTGAGTATTGATTTTAAGAAAGGCATTGATGTTTATGGTTAGGTACACATTGGAGCAACGATATGCACAGCATCGATTATATGCAACGCAGGACACGCTAGATAAACTAGTAATATCATCAACCATGTGTAGTTAACTAGTGATTATGATTGATTGATAGATTTTTATAAGATAAGTGAAATGCTAGCTAGGAACTTACCTTGGTGTCTTACTGCATTTTCGTAACAGGCAGTCTCCTCGTGGAGTGCAATGAGAGGCAGGTGGTTAGAGCGTTGGACTAGTTAACTGTAAGGTTGCAAGATTGAATCCCCCGAGCTGACAAGGTGAAAATCTGTCGTTCTGCCCCTGAACGAGGCAGTTAACCTACCGCTCCTAGACCGTCATTGAAAATAAGAAT
Source organism: Oncorhynchus keta (assembly GCF_023373465.1). Taxonomy (NCBI): domain Eukaryota; kingdom Metazoa; phylum Chordata; class Actinopteri; order Salmoniformes; family Salmonidae; genus Oncorhynchus; species Oncorhynchus keta. The sequence continues at coordinate 17,846,678 of NC_068450.1, read as the reverse complement.
GTGTTTTTAACTGACTTGCCTAGTTAAATAAAGTTAAATAAAGTTAAATAAATGTGTAAAAAAAGAAAGGAAAAAAACCCGGCCAAATCGGTGTCCAAAAATACCGATTTCTGATTGTTATGAAAATCGGCCCTAATTAATCGGCCCTAATTAATCGGCCCTAATTAATCGGCCCTAATTAATCGGCCCTAATTAATCGGCCATTCCGACATGTTAGAGAGAAGTTGAGTGTAGTAGGAAGAGGAGACAATAATAGAGGAGGGGAGGGGAGGGGAGAGAGGGAGGAGGTGGGGATAGAGGGAGGAGCAGGGGAGAGAGGGAGGGAGGAGATGGGGAGGTGGGGAGAGAGGGAGGAGGAGGGGAGATGAGGAGGGGAGAGAGGGAGAGAGGGGGAGGAGATGGGGAGAGAGGGAGGAGGTGGGGAGAGAGGGAGGAGATGGGGAGAGAGGGAGGAGGAGGGGAGAGAGGGAGGGAGGAGGTGGGGAGAGAGGGAGGAGGGGGGAAGAGAGGGAGGGAGGAGGGGCGAGAGCGAGGAGGAGGGGATGAGGGGGTAGGAGAGGGGAGGAGAGGGTATGAGAGGGGTTGAAAGGAGTAGGAAAGGGGATGAGAGTGGATGAGAGGGTAGGATAGAGGATGAGAGGGAATGAGAGGGCTAGGAGAGGGGATGAGAGGGGATGACAGGGGTAGGTGAGGGGATGAGAGGAGTAGGAGAGGGGTAGGGGAGGGGAGGAGAGTGGATGAGATGGGTAAGAGAGGGGATGAGAGGGGGGAAAGGGGTAGGAGAGGGGAAGAGAGGGGAAGAGAGGGGAAGGAGAGGGGATGGGAGGGGTTGGAGAGGGGATGAGTGGCGTAGGAGAGGGGATGAGAGAGGTAGTGGAGGGGATGAGATGGGGATGAGAGGGGATGCGTGGGGTAGGAGAGGGGATGAGAGCGGTAGTGGAGGGGATGAGATGGGGATGAGAGGGGTAGGGGTGGGGATGAGAGGGGTGGGAGAGGGGATGAGAGAGGTAGTGGAGGGGATGAGATGGGGATGAGAGGGGATGCGTGGGGTAGGAAAGGGGATGAGAGCGGTAGTGGAGGTGATGAGATGGGGATGAGAGGGGTAGGAGTGGGGATCAGAGTGGTAGGAGAGGGGATGAGAGGGGTAGGTGTGCGGATGAGAGTGGTAGGAGAGGAGATGAGAGCTGTAGGAGAGGGGATGAGAGCGGTAGTGGAGGGGATGAGATGGGATGAGAGGGGTAGGAAAGGAGATGAGAGCAGTAGGAGAGGGGATGGTGGAAGGTGACATTTTAAAGAGATGTCAAGTTTAGTAGGAAGAGGAGACAATTCTCTCTGTCTTCATGGAGTACCCGTGTGTGTTTCCGGTCCACTTCATCCCCCTGTGTATGTCCATTCAAACACAGTGCCACAGGCTTGCCCCGGAGTATGTCCACTCAGGCACAGTGCCACGGGCTTGCTTAGCAGGCGTCTGACCCCCTCCCTCCCCTCATTATAATTCCTTATATCACCTTTTATAATGCATTGTAACACTGACAGTGAGCAAAAGAGTAGCTTTATAGAAAGTGTTACCGGGATGTTTTCTAAACATTGTTACAATGTTTTTATCCTAGTCATGCATGATTGTCCAAAAACGTTCCGACAACATTAGTGGAGACAATTCTCTTCTTTTCCTACTTAAACGTTCAAAGACATTTCCTCTGGAGCTCGTAACATTTCTTGACTGTTCCTGGAATGTTTTTGGAACAAACGTTTACAAGATCTAGGTTAGGGAACAAAATATTGAGGTTAGGGAACGGAATATCTAGGTTAGGGAACAAAATATCTAGGTTAGGGAACAAAATATCTTGGTAAGGGAACAAAATATCAAGGTTAGGAAACAAAATATCTAGGTTAGGGAACAAAATATCTAGGTTAGGAAACAATATATCAAGGTCAGGGATTGGAATATCTAGGTTAAGGAGTAGAATAGCTAGGTTAGGGAACAAAATATCTAGGTTAGGAAACAAAATATCTAGGTTAGGAAACAATATATCAAGGTTAGGGATTGGAATACCTAGGCTAGGGTATAGAATATCTAGGTTAGGGTATAGAAAATCTAGGTTAGGGTATAACATATCTAGAGAATAAAATACCTAGGTTAGGGTACAGTATATCTAGGTTAGGGTTTAGAATATCTAGGTTAGGGTATAAAATATCTGGGTTAGGGTATAGAATATCTAGTTTAGAGAATAAAATACCTAGGTCAGGCAGTAGAATATCTAGGTTAGGGAATATAATATCTAGGTTAGGCAATATAATATCTAGGTTAGGGAATAGAATATCTAGGTGAGGGTATAGAATATCTGGGTTAGGGTATAGAATATCTAGTTTAGAGAATAAAATACCTAGGTCAGGCAGTAGAATATCTAGGTTAGGGAATAGAATATCTAGGTTAGGCAATATAATATCTAGGTTAGGGAATAGAATATCTAGGTTAGGCAATAGAATATCTATGTTAGGGTTCAAAATATCTAGGTTAGGAAACAAAATATCAAGGATAGGGAACAAAATATCTAGGTTAGGGAACAAAATATCAAGGTTAGGGAACAAAATATCTAGGTTAGGGAACACAATATCTAGGTTAGGAAACAAAATATCTAGGTTAGGAAACAAAATATCGAGATTAGGAAACAAAATATCGAGGGTAGGAAACAAAATATCTTGGTAAGGGAACAAAATATCAAGGTTAGGAAACAAAATATCTAGGTTAGGGAACAAAATATCAAGGTTAGGGAACAAAATATCAAGGTTAGGAAACAAAATATCTAGGTTAGGGAACAAAATATCTAGGTTAGGGAACAAAATATCAAGGTTAGGAAACAAAATATCAAGGTTAGGAAACAACATATCTAGGTTAGGAAACAAAATATCTAGGTTAGGGAAAAAAATATCTAGGTTAGGAAACAAAATATCAAGGTTAGGAAACAAAATATCTAGGTTAGGGAGTAGAATATCTATGTTAGGAAAAACATATCTAGTTTAGGAAACAAAATATCAAGGTTAGGAAACAAAATATCAAGGTTAGGGAACAAAATATCTAGGTTATGAAACAAAATATCAAGGTTAGGGAACAAAATATCTAGGTTAGGGAGTAGAATATCTATGTTAGGAAAAACATATCTAGGTTAGGAAACAAAATATCAAGGTTAGGGAACAAAATATCAAGGTTAGGGAACAAAATATCTAGGTTATGAAACAAAATATCAAGGTTAGGGAACAAAATATCTAGGTTAGGGAGTAGAATATCTATGTTAGGAAAAACATATCTAGTTTAGGAAACAAAATATCAAGGTTAGGAAACAAAATATCAAGGTTAGGGAACAAAATATCTAGGTCAGGGAGTAGAATATCTAGGTTAGGAGAAAAACATATCTAGTTTAGGGAATAACATTTATAGGTCAGGGTATAGAATATCTAGGTTAGGGAATAAAATATCTAGGTTAGGGTATAGCATATCTAGGTGAGGGTTTAGAATATCTAGGTTAGGGTGTAGAATATCTAGTTTAGAGAATAAAATACCTAGGTTAGGGTATAGCATATCTAGGTGAAGGTTTAGAATATCTAGGTTAGGATATAGAATATCTAGTTTAGAGAATAAAATACCTAGGTTAGGGTATAGAATATCTAGGTTACGGTATAGAATATCTAGGTTAGGGTATAGAATATCTAGGTTAGGGTATAGAATATCTAGGTCAGGCAATACAATAACTAGGTTAGAGAATATAATATCTAGGTTAGGGTATAGAATATCTAGGTTAGGCAATAGAATATCTAGGTTAGGGAATAGAATATCTAGGTTAGGGAATAGAATATCTAGGTTAGGAAACAAAATATCAAGATTAGGGAACAAAATATCTAGGTTAGGGAGTAGAATATCTAGGTTAGGCAATAGAATATCTAGGTTAGGAAACAAAATATCAAGATTAGGGAACAAAATATATAGGTTAGGGAGTAGAATATCTAGGTTAGGCAATAAAATATCTAGGTTAGGAAACAAAATATCAAGATTAGGGAACAAAATATCTAGGTTAGGGAGTAGAATATCTAGGTTAGGCAATAGAATATCTAGGTTAAGGAATAGAATATATAGGTTAGGGAATAGAATATCCAGGTTAGGCAATATAATATATAGGTTAGGGTATAGAATATCTTGGTTAGGCAATATAATATCTAGGTTAGGGTATAGAATATCTTGGTTAGGCAATATAATATCTAGGTTAGGGAATAGAATATCTAGGTTAGGGAATAGAAGTGTGCCATACACAACCTAGCAGAATGTTACAGGGAACTAATGTGACAGTATAACTTTAGACCGTCCCCTCGCCCATACCCGGGCTCGAACCAGGGACCCTCTGCACACATCAACAACAGTCACCCACGAAGCATCGTTACCCATCGCTCCACAAAAGCCACGGCCCTTGCAGAGCAAGGGGAACTACTACTTCAAGGTCTCAGAGCAAGTGACGTCACCGATTGAAACGCTATTTAGCGCACACCGCTAACTAAGCTAGCCGTTTCACATCCGTTACACTCACCCACCTTTTGACCTTCCTCCTTTTCCGCAGCAACCAGTGATCCGGGTCGACAGCATCAATGTTACAGTATAACTTTAGACTGTCCCCTCGCCCATACCCGGGCGCGAACCAGGGACCCTCTGCACACATGAACAACAGTCACCCACAAAGCATCGTTACCCATCGCTCCACAAAAGCCAAAAGAGCAAGTGACGTCACCGATTGAAACGCTATTTAGCGCACACCACTAACTAAGCTAGCCGTTTCACATCCGTTACACTAACATTGTTAATTGAGCATTTCTATGCTATTCTGTATTCATTCATTGGAAGGAAAGACACAGATCTACAATGGGCTCAGGATGTAAAGTAGCATAGATAGCTTAAAGAGATGCTCCTCCTTTTCTCCCATCCTCCCACTCTCCCATCCTCCCTCTTCCCAAAGCAATTCACTTTTTGTCCTGAGTACAAGGTGTTATGTTTGGGCCAATGCTCTCCATATTTTCAAGCATAGTGAAATAAGAGGAATACGAGAAAGTAAGAAGATATACACAGTGTCAGTTCCAATACCCTATTTACAATGTGCAGGGATCCTGGAGAGGTACAAATGTTGGATCTTTATTTGATCGCTCTTTTTTGTTGAGAATATTACTGCACAGCAATAAATGCAAACTTATAGTGTATTCAAGTTTGAATTAAAAAGGCGTCAAAAGATTGTAATTTCCACTTTAAAATGTCAGACTTGACAAAAACTGTATCAATCCCAAAAAACAAAATTCCATTAATTATAATCCACATAATGATTCACATTTCCTGTTGTTAATGGATTATTTTCCTGCTGTAACAAGCTGGCTCAAATTAAGATTCTACATCTGTAGGGGTAGATACTGTATGTATAGAGGTAAAGTGACTAGGCATCAGAATATATGATAAACAGAGAAGCAGCAGTGTAAATTATGATTGTATGTGAGTGTGTGCGTGTAGTGTGTGCGTGTGCGTGTGTGTGTGTGTGTGTGTGTGTGTGTGTGTGTGTGTGTGTGTGTGTGTGTGTGTGTGTGTGTGTGTGTGTGTGTGTGTGTGTGTGTGTGTGTGTGTGTGTGTGTGTGTGTGTGTGTGTGTGTGTGTGTGTGTGCATGAGTGAACCACACATACCCTCACTCAGTGTTGTTTTCTGGGGTGAGATGGACAGATAAGGAAGCTGTTGATGAAATGAGAGGACAAAGAAGAGAAGAGCTCCACCAACAAATGGACAAAATGCCCCCAGCCTAACAAAACACAGCTCTGTGTGTTCGCCTGGCTGGAGGAGATGGAGAAGCACAAATTCAATTGGACTTGCTTTTCTATTTGGAGAAATGTGAGTGAGCAACTTCCAGGAGACAGATCGTGTATCTGGTGACTCAAGCAGAGCTTTGCTTCTACTTTTCTTCTTTCTCCTCCAAATTTCCTAAAGTCTACATCTTTAAAATGAACATAACCTTTAACCACTGAGTCTACACCTTTAAAATGAACATAACCTTTAACCACTGAGTCTACACCTTTAAAATGAACATAACCTTTTACCACTGAGTCTACATCTTTAAAATGAACATAACCTTTAACCACTGAGTCTACACCTTTAAAATGAACATAACCTTTAACCACTGAGTCTACATCTTTAAAATTAATACAACCTTTAACCACTGAGTCTACATCTTTAAAATGAATACAACCTTTAACCACTGAGTCTACACCTTTAAAATGAACATAACCTTTAACCACTGAGTCTACACCTTTAAAATGAACATAACCTTTAACCACTGAGTCTACACCTTTAAAATGAACATACGCTTTTAACACTGAGTCTACATCTTTAAAATGAACATAACCTTTAACCACTGAGTCTACACCTTTAAAATGAACATAACCTTTTAACACTGAGTCTACGTCTTTAAAATGAACATAACCTTTAACCACTGAGTCTACGTCTTAAAAATGAACATAACCTTTTAGCACTGAGTCTACACCTTTAAAATGAACATAACCTTTTAGCACTGAGTCTACACCTTTAAAATGAACATAACCTTTAACCACTGAGTCTACACCTTTAAAATGAACATAAGCTTTAACCACTGAGTCTACATCTTTAAAATGAACATAACCTTTAACCACTGAGTCTACACCTTTAAAATGAACATAACCTTTTACCACTGAGTCTACATCTTTAAAATGAACATAACCTTTAACCACTGAGTCTACACCTTTTAAAAATGAACATAACCTTTTACCACTGAGTCTACGTCTTTAAAATGAACATAACCTTTTAGCACTGAGTCTACACCTTTAAAATGAACATAACCTTTTAGCACTGAGTCTACGTCTTTAAAATGAACATAACCTTTTAGCACTGAGTCTACACCTTTAAAATGAACATAACCTTTTACCACTGAGTCTACATCTTTAAAATGAACATAACCTTTTACCACTGAGTCTACATCTTTAAAATGAACATAACCTTTTAGCACTGAGTCTACACCTTTAAAATGAACATAACCTTTAACCACTGAGTCTATGTCTTTAAAATGAACATAACCTTTTAGCACTGAGTCTACACCTTTAAAATGAACATAACCTTTTACCACTGACTCTACATCTTTAAAATGAACATAACCTTTTACCACTGAGTCTACATCTTTAAAATGAACATAACCTTTTACCACTGAGTCTACACCTTTAAAATGAACATAACCTTTAACCACTGAGTCTACATCTTTAAAATGAACATAACCTTTTACCACTGAGTCTACATCTTTAAAATGAATACAACCTTTAACCACTGAGTCTACACCTTTAAAATGAACATAACCTTTTAGCACTGAGTCTACGTCTTTAAAATGAACATAACCTTTTAGCACTGAGTCTACACCTCCTCTCTCACTGAGTCTATGTCTTTAAAATGAACATAACCTTTTAGCACTGAGTCTACATCTTTAAAATGAACATAACCTTTTACCACTGAGTCTCCACCTTTAAAATGAACATAACCTTTTACCACTGAGTCTACATCTTTAAAATGAACATAACCTTTAACCACTGAGTCTACATCTTGAAAATGAACATAACCTTTTAGCACTGAGTCTACATCTTGAAAATTAACATAACCTTTTACCACTGAGTCTACATCTTGAAAATGAACATAACCTTTACCACTGAGTCTACATCTTGAAAATTAACATTTCTATTTCTCTACATGCTGCATCTGCCTGTCTGTTGTTCTGTCTCTTCCTCTCTCTGTCTGTCGGTATTTACCTGTGTATCGTTCTCTCTTCCTCGCTCTGTTTCTCGTCTCTCTTCCAATCCACCTGTCTCCGTCTGCCTAGTTTTCCCTCAGTCTAACCCCTTTTATTCCTCTCTCTCCATCTCTTGAACCTCTTTTCCCCATCTCTCTTTCCCTCTCCTTTCACTCTCTCCTCCCTCTCCCCCCATACCCCCTCTCTCTACTGCCCCTCTCTCTCTTTCTCTTTCCCTCTCTCCCCTCTCCTTTCAGTCTCTCAACCCTATCCCCCCATACCCCCTCTCTAAACCCTCCCTCTCTCTCTTTCTCTTTCCCTCTCTCCCCTCTCCTTTCACTCTTTCCTCCCTATCCCCCCATACCCCTCTCTATACCCCCCTCTCTCTCTTTCCCTCTCCTTTCACTCTCTCCTCCCTCTCCCCCCATACCCCCTCTCTCTACCCCCCTCTCTCTCTTTCTCTTCCCTCTCTCCCCCTCTCCTTTCCTCTCTCCTCCTTCTCCCCCTTTCATACCCCCTCTCTCTAGCCCCCCTCTCTCTCTTTCTCTTTCCCTCTCTCCCCTCTCCTTTCACGCTCTCCTCCCTATCCCCCCATACCCCCTCTCTCTACCCCCCTCTCTCTCTTTCTCTTTCCCTCTCTCCCCTCTCCTTTCACTCAATCCTCCCTATCCCCCATACCCCCTCTCTCTACCCCCTCCTCTCTCCTTCCCTCTCCTTTCACTCTCTCCTCCCTATCCCCCCATACCCCCTCTCTCTACCCCCCTCACTCTTTTTCTCTTTCCCTCTCTCCCCTCTCTCTCTCTCCTTTCCTCTCATTCATTATAGCTTGGTCTTGGCTGTGTCTGCTCTCTTCCCTTCTGTGGTGCTCAATTACTCTGTCTTCCCGGGGCAAGCGCTGATGTCAAGCTACCCTAATGACTTTCTGATTATCTGTCTTTAACTGATGAACGAGATGGAAATGTACCAGCACGGCCAACCGGGGTCTAGAGGGAGGACGTGGGAAGGAAGGACGGAAGGAAGGAAGAAAGAAAGAAAGAAAGAAAGAAAGAAAGAAAGAAAGAAAGAAAGAAAGAAAGAAAGAAAGAAAGAAAAAAGGAGGGAAGGAAGGACAGAAAGAAAGGAGGGAAGGAAAAAGGAAGTGAGGGAGCAAGGGAGCAAGGGAAGGAGGGAGCGAGGAAGAGAGAGAAGTTAGGGAAAGAAGGGAGGCAGATATTCAGAGCAGAAATAACATTCATATGCAGAAGGAAAGGACTGTTGTATAGCTAGTAGAGACTCTTTAAAATATCTATCCCACTGACAGACACTAAGTGAGGAGTGAGGGTTCAACCTCTAACTTATATATATGTATAGATTCTGGAGGATGTGTCTCTGAGCCCTCGACGAGGCACAACAACAGCTCCATTAAGGACGTAAGGATCGTCCCTTCAGCGTCCTTATCTTCATTCCTTAAAGCAATACCACCCCAACCATCACCACCACCACTACTATCCCTCCACCAAGACCACCACCCCTCCACCACCACCCCTCCTCCACCACCACCACCACAACCACCACCACCACCACCACCACAACCACCACCACCCCTACTCCACCATCACCACCACCACCCTTCCTCCACCATCACCACCACCACAACCACCACCACCACCACCCCTCCTCCACCACCACCACCACCACCACCACCACCACCACCACCACCACCACCACCCCTCCTCCACCACCACCACCACAACCACCACCACCACAACCACCACCACCACCTCCTCCACCACCACCACCACCACCACCACCACCACCACCACCCCTCCTCCACCACCACCACCACAACCACCACCACCACCACCACCACAACCACCACCACCCCTCCTCCACCATCACCACCACCACCCTTCCTCCACCATCACCACCACCACAACCACCACCACCACCACCACCACCACCACAACCACCACCACCCCTCCTCCACCATCACCACCACCACCCTTCCTCCACCACCACCACAACCACCACCACCACCACCACCACCACCACCACCACCACAACCACCACCACCCTTCCTCCACCACCACCACCACCACCAACCTTCCTTCACCATCACCACCATCACAACCACCCCTCCTCCTCCACCATCACCACCACCACCCTTCCTCCACCATCACCACCACCACAACCACCACCACCACCACCACCACCACCACAACCACCACCACCCCTCCTCCACCATCACCACCACCACCCTTCCTCCACCACCACCACAACCACCACCACCACCACCACCACCACCACCACCACCACAACCACCACCACCCTTCCTCCACCACCACCACCACCAACCTTCCTTCACCATCACCACCATCACAACCACCCCTCCTCCTCCACCACCACCACCACCAACCTTCCTCCACCATCACCATCACCACCACCACAACCACCCCTACTCAATCACCACCACCACACCTCCTCCACCACCCTCCTCCTCCACCACCCCTCCTCCACCACCACCCCTCCTCCAACATCACCACCACCATCACCACACCTCCTCCATCACCACCCCTCCTCCCCTACCAACCCTCATTACCTTCATTATCATCACCACTATCACAAACTCCACCATCACTACCACCACCACCATTATCATCACCATCACCACTACCACCACCAAACTTCACCACCTCCTCCACCATCACCACCACCACTACCACTACCAGCACCACCACAACCATCACCATCACCAACACCAGCACCATCACCATCATCACCACCATCACCAGCACCATTATCATCATCACCAACAGCACCATCACCAGCACCACCAGCACCATCATCATCAACACCACCATCATCACCACCAGCACCATCATTACCAACATCACCATCACCACCTTACCAGCACCATTATCATCATCACCACCACCACCAGCACCTCCACCAGCACCATTATCATCATCGCCACCACCAACAGCACCATCACCAGCACCACCAGCGTCATCATCACCACCACCACCATCATCACTATCAACAACACCCTACCCACACCATCTCCACCACCACCACCATTATCATCACCACCTCCACTGTCACTACCTTCATTATCATCACCACTACCACCACCTTCACCACCTCCTCCACCATCACCACCACCACTACCAGCACCACAACCACCACCAACATCACCAACACCAGCACCATCATCACCACCATCACCATCACCAGTATCACCATCACCAGCACCATTATCAGCATCACCACCAGCACCATCATCACCACCACCACCATCATCACCACCACCACCATCACCACCCCTCCTCCACCATCACCACACCTCCTCCACCACCCATCCTCCCCTAAACCCCTCCTCCACCACCACCACCACTACCACCACCCCTCCTCCACCATCACCACCACCACCACCACCCTCCTCCTCCATCATCACCACCACCATCACCATCACCACCCCTCCTCCACCATCATCATCACCACCACCACCACCACCACCACCCCTCCTCCTCCATCATCACCACCACCATCACCATCATCACCCCTCCTTCACCATCATCATCACCACCACCATCATAACCACAACCAACAGCACCATCACCACCACCACCATCACCACCACCACCATTATCATCCCCACCTTCACCGTCACTACCTTCATTATCATCACCACTACCACAAACTCCACCATCACTACCACCACCATTATCATCACCATCACCATCACTACCACCACCACCATTATCATCGCCATCACCACTACCACCAGCACCTTCACCACCTCCTCCACCATCACTACCACCACTACCACTACCAGCACCACCACAACCATCACCAACACCAGCACCATCACCATCATCACCATCATCAACACCACCAACACCATCATTACCACCATCACCATCACCATCACCACCTTACCAGCACCATTATCATCATCACCACCACCACCACCAGCACCTCCACCAGCACCATTATCATCATCGCCACCACCAACAGCACCATCACCAGCACCACCAGCGTCATCATCACCACCACCACCATCATCACCACCAGCACCATCAACAACACCCTACCCACACCATCTCCACCACCACCACCACCATTATCATCACCACCTCCACTGTCACTACCTTCATTATAATCACCACTACCACAAACTCCACCATCACCACTACCACCACCACCTTCACCACCTCCTCCAACATCACCACCACCACTACCAGCACCACAACCACCACCAACATCACCAACACCAGCACCATCATCACCACCATCACCAGCACCATTATCATCATCACCACCAGCACCATCATCACCACCACCACCATCATCACCACCAGCACCATCATCACCATCAAAAACACCCTACCAACACCCTCACACCACCACCACCATCACCACCACCACCCAGCCACCCAGCCTGGCAGGCCGCTGTGCCTGCATCATATAAAGTGATTGTTGATGCTTGACTTTGACCTTCTAAAACACTATTGATTTCTCCTTCTCTTCCAGATGAGAGTTGATGTCAGTTAGGCCTTTAATGCGTTATGGGTGAAAAATTTGTTTGACGTTAAAAGGATACACAAAATGTGTGTGTGGGGGGAATGCAAACTTGTAGTGCATTTGAGGTTTAAAAATGCTTCTAAAGTTTACAATTTCCACTTTGAAATTTCAGATTTGATTTGCCATAATGAAAAAGGCCTCAACCAATAAAAAATAGGTATATTACTTCAATTCCACAAAATAATTCACATTTCCTGTTGCTGTCGGATTTTTCATTCTGTAGCAAAGTGGCTCAAATTAAGATCCTACATCTGCAGGACCAGAGCCAGCAGAACTCTCTATTAATGCCTCTCTATAGTTACGTCTCTCTCTCTCCATCACTGCCACTATAGTTCCCCCCCCCCTTTCTCCCTCTCCCTCTCTCTCTCTCTCTCTCTCTCTCTCTCTCTCTCTCTCTCTCTCTCTCTCTCTCTCTCTCTCTCTCACACACACTCTCTCTCTCCCACTCTCCCACTCTCTCTCTCCCTCACACTCTCCCTCTCTGTCTCTCTCTCCTCTCTCTCTCTCTCTCTCTCTCTCTCTCTCTCTCTCTCTCTCTCTCTCTCTCTCTCTCTCTCTCTCTCTCTCTCTCTCTCTCTCTCTCTCTCCCCCCCCACCCTCCCTTCCTCTCTATCTCCTGCCCTCCTTCCCTCTCTCTCCTACCCTCCCTCCCTCTCTCTCTCCTGCCTTTCCTTCCTCTCGCTCTCTCTCTATCCTCTCTATCCCTATCACTGCCTCTCTCTCTCTCTCTCTCTCTCTCTCTCTCTCTCTCTCTCTCTCTCTCTCTCTCTCTCTCTCTCTTTCTCTCCTCTCTCCCTATTTCTATCCTCTCTATCCCTATCACTGCCTCTCTCTCTCTCTCTCTCTCTCTCTCCCTCTCTCGCTATTTCTATCCTCTCTATCCCTATCACTGCCTCTCTCTCTCTCTCTCCCTCGCTCTCTCTCTATCCTCTCTATCCCTATCACTGCCTCTCTCTCCCTCTCTCTCTCCCTCGCTCTCTCTCTATCCTCTCTATCCCTCTCTATCCCTATCACTGCCTCTCTCTCCTCTCTCTCTCTCTCTCTCTCTCTCTCTCTCTCTCTCTCTCTCTCTCTCTCCCTCACTCTCTCTCTATCCTCTCTATTCCTATCACTGCCTCTCTCTCCCTCTCTCTCTCTCCCTCGCTCTCTCTCTATCCTCTATATCCCTATCACTGCCTCTCTCTCTATCTCCCTCGCTCTCTCTCTATTCTCTCTATCCCTATCACTGCCTGTCTGTAGTTGCAGAGGCAGCCTCTATGTCTCTGTCTCCGTCTCTGTCACTGCCTTTCTGTTGTCACCTTTTTCTCTTTCTCTGTCAACCCCACTTTCTCTCTTTCTGACCTGCCTTTCTCTGTCAACCCCTCTTTCTCTCTTTCTGACCTCCCTTTCTCTGTCAACCCCTCTTTCTCTCTTTCTGACCTCCCTTTCTCTGTCAACCCCACTTTCTCTCTTTCTGACCTGCCTTTCTCTGTCAACCCCTCTTTCTCTCTTTCTGACCTCCCTTTCTCTGTCAACCCCTCTTTCTCTCTTTCTGACCTCCCTTTCTCTGTCAACCCCTCTTTCTCTCTTTAAACATATATTAATGTGTGTGTGTGTGTGTGTGTGTGTGTGCTGGTGTGTTGGTGTGTTGGTGTGGGCAAGCGAGCGTGTGTGTGCTTGGGTTTTGTGAATGCATTTGTGTCTGTGTGTGAATGAGTGTGTCTGTGTAGCAGATGCTGCTTGCTTCCGGAGGAGATTCTGCTTGCCTCCTAGGCAGACGCTGCTTGCTTCCTGAGCAGATGCTGCTTGCTTCCTGAGCAGATGCTTCTTGCTTCCTGAGCAGATATTGCTTGCTTCCTAAGCAGATGCTGCTTGCTTCCTGAGCAGATACTGTTTGCTTCCTAAGCAGATGCTTCTTGCTTCCTGAGCAGATACTGCGTGCTTCCTAAGCAGATGCTGCTTGCTTCCTAAGCAGATGCTGCTTGCTTCCTAAGCAGATATGGCTTGCTTCCTGAGCAGATACTGCTTGCTTCCTGAGCAGATTCTGCTTGCTTCCTAAGCAGATACTGCTTGCTTCCTAAGCAGATGCTGCTTGCTTCCTAAGCAGATACTGCTTGCTTCCTGAGCAGATCCTACTTGCTTCCTGAGCAGATGCTGCTTTCTTCCTGAGCAGATGCTTCTTGCTTCCTGAGCAGATATTGCTTGCTTCCTAAGCAGATGCTGCTTGCTTCCTGAGCAGATACTGCTTGCTTCCTAAGCAGATGCTTCTTGCTTCCTGAGCAGATACTGCGTGCTTCCTAAGCAGATGCTGCTTGCTTCCTAAGCAGATACTGCGTTTTTCTTAAGTAGATGCTGCTTGCTTCCTAAGCAGATGCTGCTTGCTTCCTAAGCAGATACTGCTTGCTTCCTGAGCAGATGCTGCTTGCTTCCTAAGCAGATACTGCGTTTTTCTTAAGTAGATGCTGCTTGCTTCCTGAGCAGATGCTGCTTCCTTCCTAAGCAGATACTGCTTGCTTCCTGAGCAGATGCTGCTTGCTTCCTAAGCGGATACTGCTTGCTTCCTGAGCAGATACTGCTTGCTTCCTAAGCAGATGCTGCTTGCTTCCTAAGCAGATGCTGCTTGCTTCCTAAGCAGATGATGCTTGCTTCCTAAGCAGATGATGCTTGCTTATATAAGTCTTTGCTGCCTGAATCCATCCAATAGCGTTTGTATTTTCCACTTTAATAAAATGTCAGATTATATGTTTCTTGCTCTAGGGAACTGGCTCAAATTAAGATCATACACCTGTAGTTGAACACAAACCAGTTGTCAGGGCAATGTCCCAGAAATGCCACTGTTGCTGTCATATAACCCCACAAGATGTAGGCTGGTGCCACATCCGTTTGGGCTGTCTTGTCAAGCTTGGTGTGACAATGACCACAGGACTTGCCTAGACAGCACAACAAGATCTGGGACCAGGCTACCACGCATGACGGTGACCATCGGAGTTAGCAAGACTGCATAAAAAAATATCTTGGACAAGGCTACAACAGAGTAGCATCACTGGCAGATTCTCAGTCTCTCTCTCATTCCCGTCCAATCAGCTAGCTATACTCCTCTCCAGGTCTACAGACTGCTGTTTAGTAGTATCTCAACTTCCTGACCAATCACTTTAATTGATATTTCTCCAGCACTAACTCTCAGAGGGTCTAACAGATGTAATCATCAGATAGGAAATCTGATCCCTGTGGACTTATTTGGGTCCATTATGACTGCAGGCTTGACTGGGGACTGGAGAGTGATGCCAGTGGCATGATAGATATGGAGAGATAGACAGAGACGTCTACAGAGCAGCCTCCTGGTCTCTCTCCGTAGACATGCACATCGCCCAACGCTCCCGAGTATAGTACTCGCCAATGTCCAGTCTCCTGACAACAGGTAGATGAAATTCGAGCAAGGGTTGCCTTCCAGAGAGACATCAGAGATTGCAACATTCTCTGTTTCACGGAAACATGGCTCTCTCGGGATATGCTGTCGGAAACGGTTCGCCACCAGGCTTCTCCATGCATCGCGCCGACAGAGATAAACTCTTCTCTGGAAAGAAGAAGAGAGGGGGTGTATGCTTTATGATTAACGACTCATGGTGTAATCATAACAACATACAGGAACTCAAGTCCTTCTGCTCACCCGACCTAGAATTCCTTACAATCAAATGCCGGCCATATAACCTCCCAAGACAATTCTCGTCAGTTATTGTCCCAGTGGTGTACATTCCCCCTCAAGGAACTTCACTGGAGTCTATATAAACTGGAAACCATATATCCTGAGGCTGCATTTATTGTAGCTGGGGATTTCAATTTTATTGTAGCTGTATTTTATAGCATCTATTGCACCTTGCCTATGCCGCTCAGCAATCGCTCATCCATATATTTACATGTACATATTCTCATTCACCCCTTTAGATGTGTGTGTATTCGGTAGTTGTTTGGAAATTGTTAGCTTGCTTGTTAGATATTACTGCACTGTCGGAACTAGAAGCACAAGCATTTTGCTACACTCGCATTAAACTATGCTAACCATGTGTATATGAGCAATACAATTTGATTGGATTTGATTTGAGAGATAGAGAGGGGGCTTGGATGGAGAGATAGAGATGGGGCTTGGATGGAGAGATAGATAGGGGGCTAGGATGGAGAGATAGAGAGGGGGCTTGGATGGAGAGATAGAGAGGGGGCTTGGATGGAAAGATAGAGAGGGGGCTTGGATGGAGAGATAGAGAGGGGGCTTGGATGGAAAGATAGAGAGGGGGCTTGGATGGAGAGATAGAGAGGGGGCTTGGATGGAGAGATAGAGAGGGGGCTTGGATGGAGAGATAGAGAGGGGGCTTGGATGGAGAGATAGAGAGGGGGCTTGGATGGAGAGATAGAGAGGGGGCTTGGATGGAGACATAGAGAGGGGGCTTGGATGGAGAGATAGAGAGGGGGCTTGGATGGAGAGATAGAGAGGGGGCTTGGATGGAGAGATAGAGAGGGGGCTTGGATGGAGAGATAGAGAGGGGGCTTGGATGGAGAGATAGAGAGGGGGCTTGGATGGAGAGATAGAGAGGGGGCTTGGATGGAGAGATGGAGAGGGGGCTTGGATGGAAAGATAGAGAGGGGGCTTGGATGGAGAGATAGAGGACTGGCACTGACTTTGCTGATAAATACTTTATTGAGGGAAAAGGTTGCCTCACCTTGCTATCTTCAGATGAATGTACTGACTACGACTGTGATATGATGTTGCCTCACCTCGCTATCTTCAGATGAATGTACTGACTACGACTGTGATATGATGTTGCCTCACCTCGCTATCTTCAGATGAATGTACTGACTACGACTGTGATATGATGTTGCCTCACCTCGCTATCTTCAGATGAATGTACTGACTACGACTGTGATATGAGGTTGCCTCACCTCGCTATCTTCAGATGAATGTACTGACTACGACTGTGATATGAGGTTGCCTCACCTCGCTATCTTCAGATGAATGTACTGACTACGACTGTGATATGTTGTTGCCTCACCTCGCTATCTTCAGATGAATGTACTGACTACGACTGTGATATGTTGTTGTCTCACCTCGATCTTCAGATGAATGTACTGACTACGACTGTGATATGTTGTTGTCTCACCTCGCTATCTTCAGATGAATGTACTGACTCGACTGTGATATGTTGTTGCCTCACCTCGCTATCTTCAGATGAATGTACTGACTACGACTGTGATATGATGTTGCCTCACCTCGCTATCTTCAGATGAATGTACTGACTACGACTGTGATATGAGGTTGCCTCACCTCGCTATCTTCAGATGAATGTACTGACTACGACTGTGATATGAGGTTGCCTCACCTCGCTATCTTCAGATGAATGCACCAATGTAAGTCGTTCTGAATAAGAGTGTCTGCTAAATGACTAACATGTCAAATGTAAATGTAGATAGAGCAGATAGGTAGTAGCTAGGGTCTTTATTGGGAGGATCAGAACATTATTCATGTTCTGTGGCATCAGTAGGGGCTTGATAAGCTGAAGGATTTTGTGGAGTGGAGTTATTTAAAACTTGTATGTTTTGATTGTTACGATAAACTAAGAGTGGTGGATGGAATCAGGCGCAGAGAGCAGAGTACTGTCGTTTATCAAATGTATTACACCGGTGCAACCGAAAAATGATCACGCCAACACACAGGGCGTATATAGGTTGCCAGTCCAAAACAACAGGATAAAATAGACCAGAGAATAAAGATAAGAAAACAAATCACACCATCAAACACAGAGTAACAATAAACAAGCCCGCACAAAATACCCAGCGGGCCTAGTGCCCTTAAATACCCTACAAACAAACCCTAATACAAAACAGGTGTACCCAATTAACCACTAACCAACACAAACGGAAAAGGAATCGATGGCAGCTAATAGGTCGGTGACGACGACCGCCGAGCCCCGCCCGAACAGGAAGAGGCACCCTCTTCAGCAAGGTTCATGACATTGATATGTTTCCATTCCCTTGTTGTCGTATTATGTTGTTAAAGGCCCAGTGCGGTCAAAAACATGCTTTGAAGTTGGAATTTTTAAAAAAGATGGTAACGCCCTTTTAGTGTAAGAGCTGATTAAACACTGCCTGAAATTCCAGCCTATTTTGGTGTGATGGAGATTTGGCCTCCCATGGTGACATCACTATGCAGTAAAACAGTTAATAGACCACTAACAAAGAGAGTTCCAAACTGCTCTGCCATTAACAGCTCATGTTATGTTGTCCCCTCCCCACTTAGACCAGTCCCAGACAGTCCAAGCTAAATGATTGCTTGAGAATTTTCCCTTTACAAAGAAGTTATGTTTTTTTATTTGACCATTTTAGGTAAAACCATCACAGTAAGGTACTTCAATGTTACCCAGAAATAATTTGATATTGAGATAAAAACGGCTGCATTAGACCTTTAAAAACTGTCTAAGCCTACAAATGCACCTGTGTGTGAGTATCTGTGGTATATCTGTGTGTGGCTAATTGTATGTATTGAGTGTGTGTAGCTCTAGTTAAATCTCTTTTCTACCTCAGCCCAGTGGTTCCCGAATCGAGATGTCAGTGGCAATGATACCATATGGCATTCTCATGTTCCGCATTCTGCATTCCATGTTCCGCCAACCTCAGGAGTCACTCGCAGTGTCTTCATTAATTGTGACTAACTCCTGTGTGCCAGAGAGCTGCTGCCTGAAATGTAGCAATCTGGGGCTCCGGCCTGCTGACGATAGCACCATCACACACCACTCACTCTGCCACCAGCCTCTGCCCCCCTTGGCAGCAGCACAGCAAAAAGAATGGGCATGATTGTTTGCAAAGAGTTGTAATATTTCTCTGTTGGAAATGATCTGAACAAGAGTCTTGCAGCTAACATCTCTGTATTCAAATAGGTAAATGATTGTTGTGCCATAACTACAAAAACAGTTCATGTATCTTCTTTCCCTGTGTGCTTTCGTCTTTGTTGGAAATGAGGCATTTGTGTGGAATGGCTTCCATCCAGCCAGTTGTGTTAAAACACTTGACTATCAACAGCTTATTCAGAGAGAAGGAGAGAGGAAGACCATAGACCATGAGACGTTTTTATTGGGAGAAATAGTCTGAAACAAACCACGACACAAACATAACTCTGTAACTCGCTGTCATTCATACAGTGTGTATGCCCATGGTGTGTGGTGTGGAAGTGATTAAATGTGGTTCTTTCTCTAGGTCATGTTGGGGTGTTGGACACAGTGAAGAGGCATAGAGGATGCAGACAGTGTCTGTAAGCTGTCTCACTCACACTGACTGACTGCTGAAGACAACAACAACAGCTATTCCCATTGAACCAAGTCCAGCAAAAGTAAAGCAAAGGTAAAGCTTTTACTAAGATATTGATGGCTATTGAATATCCGGTAGAAGCTGAACATGTGGCTACCTCTTTTTAGTTCCAATTGAATGTGTGACTGTTAGCAGGTTTGATTGTGTGGCTGTTGGAAGGTTTGAATGTGTGGCTGTTGGCAGGTTTGAATGTGTGGCTGTTGGAAGGTTTGATTGTGTGGCTGTTGGCAGGTTTGAATGTGTGGCTGTTGGAAGGTTTGAATGTGTGGCTGTTGGCAGGTTTGAATGTGTGGCTGTTGGAAGGTTTGATTGTGTGGCTGTTGGCAGGTTTGAATGTGTGGCTGTTGGCAGGTTTGAATGTGTGGCTGTTGGAAGGTTTGAATGTGTGGCTGTTGGCAGGTTTGAATGTGTGGCTGTTGGCAGGTTTGAATGTGTGACTGTTGGCAGGTTTGATTGTGTGGCTGTTGGCAGGTTTGAATGTGTGGCTGTTGGCAGGTTTGATTGTGTGGCTGTTGGCAGGTTTGAATGTGTGACTGTTGGCAGGTTTGAATGTGTGGCTGTTTGAATGTGTGGCTGTTGGCAGGTTTGAATGTGTGGCTGTTGGCAGGTTTGAATGTGTGGCTGTTGGCAGGTTTGAATGTGTGGCTGTTGGCAGGTTTGAATGTGTGGCTGTTGGCAGGTTTGAATGTGTGGCTGTTGGCAGGTTTGAATGTGTGGCTGTTGGCAGGTTTGAATGTGTGGCTGTTGGCAGGTTTGAATGTGTGGCTGTTGGCAGGTTTGAATGTGTGACTGTTGGCAGGTTTGAATGTGTGACTGTTGGCAGGTTTGAATGTGTGGCTGTTGGCAGGTTTGAATGTGTGACTGTTGGCAGGTTTGAATGTGTGGCTGTTGGCAGGTTTGATTGTGTGGCTGTTTGCAGGTTTGAATGTGTGGCTGTTTGCAGGTTTGAATGTGTGGCTGTTAGAAGGTTTGAATGTGTTGTTTGAATGTGTGGCTGTTGGCAGGTTTGAATGTGTGGCTGTTGGCAGGTTTGAATGTGTGGCTGTTGGCAGGTTTGAATGTGTGGCTGTTGGCAGGTTTGAATGTGTGGCTGTTGGCAGGTTTGAATGTGTGGCTGTTGGCAGGTTTGAATGTGTGGCTGTTGGCAGGTTTGATTGTGTGGCTGTTGGCAGGTTTGAATGTGTGGCTGTTGGCAGGTTTGAATGTGTGGCTGTTGGCAGGTTTGAATGTGTGGCTGTTTGCAGGTTTGATTGTGTGGCTGTTTGCAGGTTTGAATGTGTGGCTGTTGGCAGGTTTGAATGTGTGGCTGTTTGCAGGTTTGAATGTGTGGCTGTTGGCAGGTTTGAATGTGTGGCTGTTGGCAGGTTTGAATGTGTGGCTGTTGGCAGGTTTGATTGTGTGGCTGTTTGCAGGTTTGAATGTGTGGCTGTTGGCAGGTTTGATTGTGGGCTGTTTGCAGGTTTGAATGTGTGGCTGTTGGCAGGTTTGAATGTGTGGCTGTTGGCAGGTTTGAATGTGTGGCTGTTGGCAGGTTTGAATGTGTGGCTGTTGGCAGGTTTGAATGTGTGGCTGTTGGCAGGTTTGAATGTGTGGCTGTTGGCAGGTTTGAATGTGTGGCTGTTTGCAGGTTTGAATGTGTGGCTGTTGGCAGGTTTGAATGTGTGGCTGTTGGCAGGTTTGAATGTGTGGCTGTTTGAATGTGTGGCTGTTGGCAGGTTTGAATGTGTGGCTGTTGGCAGGTTTGATTGTGTGGCTGTTGGCAGGTTTGATTGTGTGGCTGTTTGCAGGTTTGAATGGCTGTTGGCAGGTTTGATTGTGTGGCTGTTTGCAGGTTTGAATGTGTGGCTGTTGGCAGGTTTGAATGTGTGGCTGTTGGCAGGTTTGATTGTGTGACTGTTGGCAGGTTTGAATGTGTGACTGTTGGCAGGTTTGAATGTGTGACTGTTGGCAGGTTTGATTGTGTGACTGTTGGCAGGTTTGAATGTGTGGCTGTTGGCAGGTTTGATTGTGTGGCTGTTGGCAGGTTTGAATGTGTGACTGTTTTTGCTGTTGGCAGGTTTGAATGTGTGGCTGTTTGCAGGTTTGATTGTGTGGCTGTTTGCATTTGAATGTGGACTGTTGGCAGGTTTGATTGTGTGACTGTTGTTTGAATGTGTGGCTGTTGGCAGGTTTGAATGTGTGGCTGTTTGAATGTGTGGCTGTTGGCAGGTTTGAATGTGTGGCTGTTGGCAGGTTTGAATGTGTGGCTGTTGGCAGGTTTGAATGTGTGGCTGTTTGCAGGTTTGAATGTTTATTTGGAAGATGTAGGTACTCACAACAAAAACACGAACTAGATGAAGACCAATTCTGAGGTCTACTGCACATTGTCCTTCCTTTACATGGATGAGGTTTACTGCACATTGTCCTTCCTTTACATGGATGAGGTCGACTGCACATTGTCCTTCCTTTACACGGATGAGGTCTACTGCACATTGTCCTTCCTTTACATGGATGGATGAGGTCTGCACATTGTCCTTCCTTTACATGGATGTCTTCCATTTCCTTCCTTTACATGGATGAGGTCTACTGCACATTGTCCTTCCTTTTTACGGATGAGGTCTACTGCACATTGTCCTTCCTTTATACGGATGAGGTTTACTGCACATTGTCCTTCCTTTATACGGATGAGGTTTACTGCACATTGTCCTTCCTTTACACGGATGAGGTCTACTGCACATTGTCCTTCCTTTACGGATGAGGTTTACTGCACATTGTCCTTCCTTTACATGGATGAGGTTTACTGCACATTGTCCTTCCTTTACATGGATGAGGTCTACTGCACATTGTCCTTCCTTTACACGGATGAGGTCTACTGCACATTGTCCTTCCTTTACATGGATGAGGTCTTCTGCACATTGTCCTTCCTTTATACGGATGAGGTTTACTGCACATTGTCCTTCCTTTACATGGATGAGGTCTACTGCACATTGTCCTTCCTTTACATGGATGAGGTCTACTGCACATTGTCCTTCCTTTTTACGGATGAGGTCTACTGCACATTGTCCTTCCTTTATACGGATGAGGTTTACTGCACATTGTCCTTCCTTTACATGGATGAGGTCTACTGCACATTGTCCTTCCTTTATACGGATGAGGTCTACTGCACATTGTCCTTCCTTTATACGGATGAGGTTTACTGCACATTGTCCTTCCTTTACATGGATGAGGTCTACTGCACATTGTCCTTCCTTTACACGGATGAGGTCTACTGCACATTGTCCTTCCTTTACACGGATGAGGTCTACTGCACATTGTCCTTCCTTTACACAGGTGAGGTCGACTGTATATTACCCTTAATTCACATAGATGAGGAGCATGGGGTGAGAACGAGAACAGTGGACAAGGTGTTAAGAAATATTAGGAAGTGTGAAAATCTATATCCTTCCAACACTGACTGATTCAGACTGGTCAAGTCAGAGAATAACACTGAACTTATCAAATCGACTTTTGAGCTGTCTATTTTATCATGACTTTGTGAAACTTAGCTTTTACTTGTTATTATGATTAAATACATTTTGTCACACATAGAGAAGAGCTGTGAGCCACAGACTTTACAGGCTGACAAAGTAGAGAAGAGCTGTGAGCCACAGACGTTACAGGCTGACAAAGTAGAGAAGAGCTGTGAGCCACAGACTTTACAGGCTGACAAAGTAGAGAAGAGCTGTGAGCCACAGACGTTACAGGCTGACAAAGTAGAGAAGAGCTGTGAGCCACAGACTTTACAGACTGACAAAGTAGATAAGAGCTGTGAGCCACAGACTTTACAGACTGACAAAGTAGAGAAGAGCTGTGAGCCACAGACTTTACAGACTGACAACATAGAGAAGAGCTGTGAGCCACAGACTTTACAGACTGACAACATAGAGAAGAGCTGTGAGCCACAGACTTTGCAAGCATTCTTCTTCTGGTGGTGTAGTTTAATCTAATCTACATGACTGCACACTGAGACGTCCCAGAAGCAGGTTTCATCGTATTAACAAGATTAAAACTCTGGTGCTTCCCGAGTGGCGCAGCCATCGAAGGCACTGCATCGCAGTACTCGAGGCATCACTACAGACCCGGGATTCGATCCTGTATCACACCCGGATGTGATCGGGAGTCCCATAGCGCAGGGCACAATTGGCCCAGCGTCAACCCGGGTTAGATGAGGTTTTGGCCGGGGGGGCTTTCCTTGGCTCATCACGCTCTAGCAGCTCCTTGTGGCGGGCTGGGCGCCTGCTGGCTGACTTCGGCCGTCAGTTGAACGGTGTATCCTCTGACACATTGGTGCGGATGGCTTCTGGGTTAAGCTGGCTGAGGCGTGGTTGGGCGGGTTACGTTTCAGAGGACGCATGAATCGACCTTCGCCTCCCGAGCTCGTTGGGGAGGTGCAGCGATGAGAAAATATCAACATTTGGGGAGAAAAAGGGGGGGAAATACACAAAAAAATTCAATTACAACTCTACTGGTTCACAGTGCACACAAAGAACTATGCGTCCATCAAGAATATTCATCCTTGCAGCCATGATGCCGAGTGCCTTCTCTGACTCTCTGACAAATGAGTGGTAGTAGTTCCAGGTATGCCCAGGTTTATGGAGATGGACAACTATGAATGAGAGTTAACAAGAGAATGTCAGATACAGTATATATACTGTATATGTATATTTTTTGGGGGGTAAACAAAGACAATTTTCCAGGAACCATATTCCAAAAGCCTTGATAAAATGACACCTCTCATATAGAGGTGCGGACATGTATTCATTATTAACAACAGAAAGTAGAAACAGAAACAGTTGAATTCATTCCAACATTCTATTACCAACATTCCTTGATGAGTGCACATGAGGTTCTCATGTAGGGGGAAATCTCCCAGGACAAAATCAGGACTTGGCGATGTGGTACAAGGCAGGACAGCTGACGGTGGTAAATCCTGTGTTTCTGCTGCAGTTTGGACCCCAAAAAACCTGAGCCTGTTGCGGCCATCTTCTCTGTCTCCATATATGTCCTGTAGTGGCCATCTTCTCTGTCTCCATATATGTCCTGTAGAGCCATCTTCTCTGTCTCCATATATGTCCTGTAGAGGCCATATTCTCTGTCTCCATATATGTCCTGTAGTGGCCATCTTCTCTGTCTCCATATATGTCCTGTAGAGCCATCTTCTCTGTCTCCATATATGTCCTGTAGAGCCATCTTCTCTGTCTCCATATATGTCCTGTAGAGCCATCTTCTCTGTCTCCATATATGTCCTGTAGAGCCATCTTCTCTGTCTCCATATATGTCCTGTAGAGCCATCTTCTCTGTCTCTGTCTCTGTAGAGCCATCCCTGTAGAGCCATCTTCTCTGTCTCCATATATGTCCTGTAGTGGCCATCTTCTCTGTCTCCATATATGTCCTGTAGTGGCCATCTTCTTCTCCATATCTCCATCTTCTCTGTCTCTATATATGTCCTGTAGAGGCCATCTTCTCTGTCTCCATATATGTCCTGTATGTCTTCTCTGTCTCCATATATGTCCTGTAGCCATCTTCTCTGTCTCCATATATGTCCTGTAGTGGCCATCTTCTCTGTCTCCATATATGTCCTGTAGAGTCCTGTAGAGCCATCTTCTCTGTCTCCATATATGTCCTGTAGAGCCATCTTCTCTGTCTCCATATATGTCCTGTAGTGGCCATCTTCTCTCCATATATGTCCTGTAGAGCCATCTTCTGTCTCCATATAGTCCTGTAGCCTGTATCTTCTCTGTCTCCATATATGTCCTGTAGTGGCCATCTTCTCTGTCTCCATATATGTCCTGTAGAGCCATCTTCTCTGTCTCCATATATGTCCTGTAGAGCCATCTTCTCTGTCTCCATATATGTCCTGTAGTGGCCATCTTCTCTGTCTCCATATATGTCCTGTAGTGGCCATCTTCTCTGTCTCCATATATGTCCTGTAGTGGCCATCTTCTCTGTCTCCATATATGTCCTGTAGAGCCATCTTCTCTGTCTCCATATATGTCCTGTAGAGCCATCTTCTCTGTCTCCATATATGTCCTGTAGAGGCCATCTTCTCTGTCTCCATATATGTCCTGTAGTGGCCATCTTCTCTGTCTCCATATATGTCCTGTAGAGCCATCTTCTCTGTCTCCATATATGTCCTGTACCACTTCTCATCACCTCTAGAGCCATCTCCCAGGGTAATATCTTCTTTGGCTGCCTGATGGTTATTATCTTTGTCACCTCATCTCGATATCTCACTTACAGCAGGCATCTGCTCTGTCTCAGTACCTCACCTGTAGCGGCCATCTTCTCTGTAATACTGTTTGGTTGTAGATGGTTATTACCACCTCATCAGCCTCTACTGTCCCAGGGGAATACTGTTTGGTTGTAGATGGTTATTACCACCTCATCACCCTCTACTGTCCCAGGGTAATACTGTTTGGTTGTAGATGGTTATTACCACCTCATCACCCTCTACTGTCCCAGGGTATTACTGCTTGGTTGTAGATGGTTATTACCACCTCATCACCCTCTACTGTCCCAGGGTAATACTGTTTGGTTGTAGATGGTTATTACCACCTCATCAGCCTCTACTGTCCCAGGGTAATCCTGTTTGGCTGTAGATGGTTATTATCACCCTCTACTGTCCCAGGGTAATACTGTTTGGTTGTAGATGGTTATTACCACCTCATCAACCTCTACTGTCCCAGGGTAATACTGTTTGGTTGTAGATGGTTATTACCACCTCATCAGCCTCTACTGTCCCAGGGTAATACTGTTTGGTTGTAGATGGTTATTACCACCTCATCACCCTCTACTGTCCCAGGGTAATACTGTTTGGTTGTAGATGGTTATTACCACCTCATCACCCTCTACTGTCCCAGGGTAATACTGTTTGGTTGTAGATGGTTATTACCATCTCATCAGCCTATACTGTCCCAGGGTAATACTGTTTGGTTGTAGATGGTTATTACCACCTCATCACCCTCTACTGTCCCAGGGTAATACTGTTTGGTTGTAGCTGGTTATTACCACCTCATCACCCTCTACTGTCCCAGTGTAATACTGTTTGATTGTAGATGGTTATTACCACCTCATCACCCTCTACTGTCCCAGGGTATTACTATTTGGTTGTAGATGGTTATTACCACCTCATCACCCTCTACTGTCCCAGGGTAATACTGTTTGGCTGTAGATGGTTAATACCACCTCATCACCCTCTACTGTCCCAGGGTAATACTGTTTGGCTGTAGATGGTTATTACCACCTCATCACCCTCTAATGTCCCAGGGTAATACTGTTTGGCTGTACATGGTTATTACCACCTCATCACCCTCTACTGTCCCAGGGTATTACTGTTTGGTTGTAGATGGTTATCACCACCTCATCAACCTCTACTGTCCCAGGGTAATACTGTTTGGTTGTACATGGTTATTACCACCTCATCACCCTCTACCGTCCCAGGGTAATACTGTTTGGTTGTAGCTGGTTATCACCACCTCATCACCCTCTACTGTCCCAGGGTAATACTGTTTGGTTGTAGATGGTTATTACCACCTCATCACCCTCTACTGTCCCAGGGTATTACTGTTTGGTTGTAGATGGTTATTACCACCTCATCACCCTCTACTGTCCCAGGGTAATACTGTTTGGCTGTAGATGGTTATTACCACCTCATCACCCTCTACTGACCCAGGGTAATACTGTTTGGTTGTAGATGGTTATTACCACCTCATCACCCTCTACTGTCCCAGGGTAATACTGTTTGGTTGTAGCTGGTTATTACCACCTCATCACCCTCTACTGTCCCAGTGTAATACTGTTTGATTGTAGATGGTTATTACCACCTCATCACCCTCTACTGTCCCAGGGTATTACTGTTTGGTTGTAGATGGTTATTACCACCTCATCACCCTCTACTGTCCCAGGGTAATACTGTTTGGCTGTAGATGGTTAATACCACCTCATCACCCTCTACTGTCCCAGGGTAATACTGTTTGGCTGTAGATGGTTATTACCACCTCATCACCCTCTAATGTCCCAGGGTAATACTGTTTGGCTGTACATGGTTATTACCACCTCATCACCCTCTACTGTCCCAGGGTATTACTGTTTGGTTGTAGATGGTTATTACCACCTCATCAACCTCTACTGTCCCAGGGTAATACTGTTTGGTTGTACATGGTTATTACCTCCTCATCACCCTCTACTGTCCCAGGGTATTACTGTTTGGTTGTAGATGGTTATTACCACCTCATCACCCTCTACTGTCCCAGAGTAATACTGTTTGGTTGTAGATGGTTATTACCACCTCATCAGCCTCTACTGTCCCAGAGTAATACTGTTTGGTTGTAGATGGTTATTACCACCTCATCACCCTCTTCTGTCCCAGGGTAATACTGTTTGGTTGTAGATGGTTATTACCACCTCATCACCCTCTACTCTCCCAGGGTAATACTGTTTGGTTGTACATGGTTATTACCACCTCATCACCCTCTACTGTCCCAGGGTAATACTGTTTGGTTGGAGATGGTTATTACCACCTCATCACCCTCTACTGTCCCAGGGTAATACTGTTTGGCTGTAGATGGTTATTACCACCTCATCACCCTCTACTGTCCCAGGGTATTACTGTTTGGTTGTAGATGGTTATTACCACCTCATCACCCTCTACTGTCCCAGGGTAATACTGTTTGGTTGTAGATGGTTATTACCACCTCATCACCCTCTACTGTCCCAGGGTAATACTGTTTGGTTGTAGATGGTTATTACCACCTCATCACCCTCTACTGTCCCAGGGTAATACTGTTTGGTTGTAGATGGTTATTACCACCTCATCACCCTCTACTGTCCCAGGGTAATACTGTTTGGCTGTAGATGGTTATTACCACCTCATCACCCTCTACTGTCCCAGGGTAATACTGTTTGGTTGTCCCAGATGGTTATTACCACCTCATCACCCTCTACTGTCCCAGGGTAATACTGTTTGGCTGTAGATGGTTATTACCACCTCATCACCCTCTACTGTCCCAGGGTAATACTGTTTGGTTGTAGATGGTTATTACCACCTCATCACCCTCTACTGTCCCAGGGTAATACTGTTTGGTTGTAGATGGTTATTACCACCTCATCACCCTCTACTGTCCCAGGGTAATACTGTTTGGTTGTAGATGGTTATTACCACCTCATCAACCTCTACTGTCCCAGGGTAATACTGTTTGGTTGTACATGGTTATTACCACCTCATCAACCTCTACTGTCCCAGGGTAATACTGTTTGGTTGTAGATGGTTATTACCACCTCATCACCCTCTACTGTCCCAGGGTAATACTGTTTGGTTGTAGATGGTTATTACCACCTCATCACCCTCTACTGTCCCAGGGTAATACTGTTTGGTTGTAGATGGTTATTACCACCTCATCACCCTCTACTGTCCCGGGTAATACTGTTTGGCTGTAGATGGTTATTACCACCTCATCACCCTCTACTGTCCCAGGGTATTACTGTTTGGTTGTAGATGGTTATTACCACCTCATCACCCTCTACTGTCCCAGGGTAATACTGTTTGGTTGTACATGGTTATTACCCCTCATCACCCTCTACCGTCCCAGGGTAATACTGTTTGGTTGTAGATGGTTATTACCACCTCATCACCTCTACTGTCCCAGGGTAATACTGTTTGGTTGTAGATGGTTATTACCACCTCATCACCTCTACTGTCCCAGGGTAATACTGTTTGGTTGTAGATGGTTATTACCACCTCATCACCCTCTACTGTCCCAGGGTAATACTGTTTGGTTGTAGATGGTTATTACCACCTCATCACCCTCTACTGTCCCAGGGTAATACTGTTTGGTTGTAGATGGTTATTACCACCTCATCACCCTCTACTGTCCCAGGGTAATACTGTTTGGTTGTAGATGGTTATTACCACCTCATCA
The DNA here is from genome assembly GCF_023373465.1 of Oncorhynchus keta. Classification (NCBI taxonomy): domain Eukaryota; kingdom Metazoa; phylum Chordata; class Actinopteri; order Salmoniformes; family Salmonidae; genus Oncorhynchus; species Oncorhynchus keta. Next base: position 17,817,033 of record NC_068450.1, on the reverse strand, counting down.
CCCTCTACTGTCCCAGGGTAATACTGTTTGGTTGTAGATGGTTATTACCACCTCATCACCCTCTACTGTCCCAGGGTAATACTGTTTGGTTGTAGATGGTTATTACCACCTCATCACCCTCTACTGTCCCAGGGTAATACTGTTTGGTTGTAGATGGTTATTACCACCTCATCACCCTCTACTGTCCCAGGGTAATACTGTTTGGTTGTAGATGGTTATTACCACCTCATCAACCTCTACTGTCCCAGGGTAATACTGTTTGGTTGTAGATGGTTATTACCACCTCATCACCCTCTACTGTCCCAGGGTATTACTGTTTGGTTGTAGATGGTTATTACCACCTCATCACCCTCTACTGTCCCAGGGTAATACTGTTTGGCTGTAGATGGTTATTACCACCTCATCAACCTCTACTGTCCCAGGGTAATACTGTTTGGTTGTAGATGGTTATTACCACCTCATCACCCTCTACTGTCCCAGGGTAATACTGTTTGGTTGTAGATGGTTATTACCACCTCATCACCCTCTACTGTCCCAGGGTAATACTGTTTGGTTGTAGATGGTTATTACCACCTCATCACCCTCTACTGTCCCAGGGTATTACTGCTTGGTTGTAGATGGTTATTACCACCTCATCAACCTCTACTGTCCCAGGGTAATACTGTTTGGTTGTAGATGGTTATTACCACCTCATCAACCTCTACTGTCCCAGGGTAATACTGTTTGGTTGTAGATGGTTATTACCACCTCATCACCCTCTACTGTCCCAGGGTAATACTGTTTGGTTGTAGATGGTTATTACCACCTCATCAACCTCTACTGTCCCAGGGTAATACTGTTTGGTTGTAGATGGTTATTACCACCTCATCACCCTCTACTGTCCCAGGGTAATACTGTTTGGTTGTAGATGGTTATTACCACCTCATCACCCTCTACTGTCCCAGGGTTAATATTGTCCTTTCCCACTTTTTTAAAGTTAGGGTTAATTATTTTTCAGCCTCTACTGTCCCATTATACTGTTTGGTTGTAATGGTTAAGCCACCTCATCACGCCTAAAGTCAGAGATAGAAGCAGAACATTTGGTTGATTCAAATCAAATCAAATCAAATTGTATTTGTCCTGTTTGGCATACACATGGTTAGCAGATGTTAAATGCGAGTGTCAGCTCTAATGTCCCAGGGTTGTGCTTCTAGTTCCCAGTGTACAATGCAGTGATAACCACCAATCACCTAACTAACTGTCCCAAACTACTGTCTTATACACAGTGTAGATGGTTATTAAGGAATATGTACATAAGGGTATACTGTTTGAGTGATGGTACAGAGCAGCATACAGTCAGATGGTACTGTCCCAGTATATACATTTGAGATGTAGATGGTTATTACAAAGTAAACAAAGTGGCACTAGTTAAAGTGGCTAGTGATACATGTGTTACATAGATGGTTATTACAGTCGATGATCTAGAGTCCCAGTAATACTGTTTGGTATGTAGATGAATAATTACCACCTCATCACCCTCTATATAAGGTAGCATTGTTTAAAGTGGCTAGTGATATATTTACCACCTCATCACCCATCAATTCCCAGGGTTAAAACTGGCTGGAGTTGGGTCAGTGTCAATGACAGTGTGTTTGGCAGCAGCCACTCACTGTTAGTGGTGTTTGCTGTAGATGGTAACAGTCTGATCACCCTTACTGTCCCAGATACTGTTTGGTTGTTTTTCAGTCTCTCTACTGTCCCAGGGTAATACTGTTTGGTGTACCTGGTACTGACCTCATCACCCTCTGGACTGATCCCAGGGTAATAGGCTGTTTGGTTGTAGCTGGTTGATGTCCACCTCATCATCCCTTACTGTCCCAGGTAACACTGTTTGGTGTAGATGGTCCTGGACCTCATCAGTTTGCCCCAGGGTATTACTGTTTGGTTGTAGATGGTTATTACCACCTCACTCACCCTCTGACTGAGCCAGGGTAATACTGTTTGGCGGTAGATGGTTGCTACCAGGCGGTGATCAGCCCGCCAGGATGCTCTCGATTGTGCATCTGTTAGAAGTTTGTCAGTGCTTTTGTGACAGCCGAATTGTTTCAGCCTCCTAGAGGTTGAATACCTCTCACCCTTACTTCACAGTGTAATAGTTTGTGTAGATGGTTATTACCACCTCATCAGTTTGTCTGTCCCAGATGTGTTTGGTTGTAGAACTTAAAACCTCAGCACCCTCTCTCCACTACTGTTCCATCGATGTGGATACCACCTTCCCTCTGCTGGGTAATCCTGAAGTCCACAATCATCTCCTGTCCCAGTTTTGGTAATACTGTTTGGTGTACATGGTTATTTTCCACCTGACACCACACTCCCAGGGTAGGGCCCTCACCTCTCCTGTCCCAGGCCGTAATACTGTTTGGTTGTACATGGTTATTACCTCCTATCACTGTCTACTGTCCCAAACTGTTTGAGTTGTAGATGGTTATTACCACGCAGTCACCCTCTACTGTCCAGGGAATACTGTTTGAGAGATGGCTATTACCACCTCATCCCTCTACTGTCCCAGGAATACTGGGTTGTAGATGGTTATTACCACCCTCATCACCTGGGGGCTGTCCCAGGGTAATACTGTTTGGTTGTAGATGGTTATTACCACCTCAGACCCACTCTCCCAGGGTAATACTGTTTGGTTGTACTATGGTGTTAATGCCACCTGTAGTCCCAGGGTAATAGCTGTTTGGTTGGACATGGTATTCCACCTCATCCAGGTGGGTTACCACCTCATCACCCTCTACTGGGGTACAGTTTGGTTGTGATGGTTGAGATTGCATCTCTGTCCCAGGGTACCTATTTGGTTGTAGATGGTTATTACCACCTCATCTAGGTGTCAGGTAGGGTGGAGGTGAGATGGTCCTTACTACCTCATCAAAGCACTTCACTGATCCCGGGTAAGTAGTGTTTGGTTGGGCGGTTAGTTACCACCTCATCAGCCTCTACTGTCCCAGGGTAATACTGTTTGGGAACATGGAACAATGGTCACCCTCTACTGTCCCATGTGGGAACAGCAGTTTGGTTGTAGATGGTTGAATACCACCTCATCACCTCTACTGTCCCAGCTGGTAATACTGTTTGGGGCGTAGATGGTTGCCACCTCCTCAGCCTTGCTGAGGGTAACACGTTTAAATGTCTTACCACCTCGGCTGCACTGAAGGAGAATACTGTTTGGTTGTAGATGCCGTGTCAGTGGCACTGTACTGTCCCAGGGTAAGCGGGCAAAAGATGGTTATTTAGTCTGCCTGGGAGCAAGACATCCTGGTCCGTGACTGGGCTGGATTTCTCTTGTTGTAGATGGTGATTGACTGTCATCACCCTCTACATGCCCAGGGTATTACTGAGCCGTTGTAGATGGTTATTACCACTTTGTCTCTGTAGATGACGCTCATACTTCCCGTTTAATATTGATCCTTTCCCACTTTTTTTAAAGTTAGGGTTAATTATTTTTAGGGCGCTTGCGAGCACATTCATACTGTTCGGCCTAACTGAAGCATGCTGACGCCTAAAGTCAGAGATAGAAGCAGAACATTCAGAAGTTGATTAATCTAATCACTATGCTTTTGGGATCTGGACGGTGTTCATGTGCTACTGAAATTGCTGTATTGTTGGTAGAGTGGATGGTGTCTTTGTGATGGTGAAACAAAAAGAGTTATCATGTATGTTTTTATTCCTTTGTTGAATGAGGTTTGGTCACATTTTACAGAGGTAAAATAGAACATAGGGAGAGAGTGGAAGAGAGAGAGGGGGGAGAGAGGGAGACAGAGAGAGGGAGGGATACAGAGACAGAGAGCGGGAGAGAGGGGGAGACCACTCACACATCCTGATAACTCAGAAGGAGGAGAGAGAAGGGGAAGAAGGGAGGACAGTGCTTTTTTTGGTCAACTTGAATGGGTATTTAACACCAATGCTTTATCAATCATGTAGGCCTACAGTACAACATAGTCTTGTTTACGAAACAAAATCTGTAATTTTCAATTAACATGTTGGGGTTTATGTAAGTACATGTAAGTAATCCGAAACTAGAAGACTGTCGTCTTGAGAGAGAGTTATTAGTCTCTCTCTCTGACTGGTCTGGAGTGTGTGTTTGGCTGGGGAGTGACAAGGCTTTTCCAGACAGACCATAATAAAACTCTTCTTATTCTGAATAATAGATGCTGTCTGAGAGAGTTGAAGTAGTCTGTCCTTCCTTCCCTTCTTTACTTAGAAAGCGTGGAAAGTCAAGCTGGAAAAGATCGTCCCAGAAATGGACACTTTTAAGATGTATTTTAGGGTCACAGAGGGAATAGAGAGGAAGAGGTTGAAGTTTTAGCTAACTGATGATACAGGTTGTCTGGTAGTTGTTCTCTCTTAGGGAGATGAAAATATACATTTACTCAATCTCTACCTCTCTATCTCTGTATGTCTCTCGCTCTCTTATTGTCTCTCTCTATCTCTGTATGTCTCTCTCTCTCTCTCCCTCTCTATATATCTCTGTAAGTCTCTCTCTCTCCATCTCTGTATGTCTTTCTCTCTATCTCTCTTATTATCTCTCTCCATCTCTATATGTCTCTCTCTCTCTATCTCTCTTATTCTCTCTCTCCATCTCTGTGTCTCTCTATCTCTGTATGTCTCTCTCTCTATCTCTGTATGTCTCTCTCTCTCTCTCTTATTGTCTCTCTCTCTCTCTGTAAGTCTAATATAATAATATATGCCATTTAGCAGACGCTTTTATCCAAAGCGACTTACAGTCATGTGTGCATACATTCTACGTATGGGTGGTCCCGGGAGTCGAACCCACTACCCTGGTCTCTCTCTCTCTCTCTCTCTTATTGTCTCTCTCTATCTCTGTAGGTCTCTCTCTCTCTCTTATTGTCTCTCTCTATCTCTGTAGGTCTCTCTCTCTCTCTTATTGTCTCTCTCTCTCTGTAGGTCTCTCTCTCTCTCTTATTGTCTCTCTCTCTCTGTAGGTCTCTCTCTCTCTCTTATTGTCTCTCTCTTATTGTATCTCTCTATCTATCTCTGTATCTCTCTCTCTCTATCTCTGTCTCTCTCTATCTCTGTATTGTCTCTCTATCTCTGTATGTCTCTCTATCTCTCTCTTATTGTCTCTCTCTTATTGTCTCTCTCTTATTGTATCTCTCTATCTATCTCTGTATCTCTCTCTCTCTCTCTCTCTCTCTCTCTCATTGTCTCTGTCTATCTCTGTATGTCTCTCTATCTCTGTATGTCTCTCTATCTCTGTATGTCTCTCTATCTCTGTATGTCTCTCTATCTATGTATGTCTCTCTCTCTCTATCTCTGTATGTCTCTCTCTCCCCATCTCTGTATGTCTCTCTCTCTATCTCTCTTATTATCTCTCTCCATCTCTATATGTCTCTCTCTCTCTCTCTCTCTCTCTCTTATTGTCTCTCTCTTATTGTCTCTCTCTTATTGTATCTCTCTATCTATCTCTGTATCTCTCTCTCTCTCTCTCTCTCTCTCTCATTGTCTCTGTCTATCTCTGTAAGTCTCTCTCTATCTCTGTATGTCTCTCTATCTCTGTATGTCTCTCTATCTATGTATGTCTCTCTCTCTCTATCTCTGTATGTCTCTCTCTCTCCATCTCTGTATGTCTCTCTCTCTATCTCTCGTATTATCTCTCTCCATCTCTATATGTCTCTCTCTCTCTCTCTCTCTCTCTCTCTCTCTCTCTCTGAAGATCTCTCCATCTCTCTCTCTCTCTCTCTCTCTGAAGATCTCTCCATCTCTGTATGTATCTCTCTATCTCTCTCTCTTTATCTCTGTATGTCTATCTCTCTCTCTTTATCTCTGAAGATATCTCTATCTCTCCATCTCTGTATGTATCTCTCTATGTCTATCTCTCTCTCTTTATCTCTGAAGATCTCTCTATCTCTCCATCTCTGTATGTATCTCTCTATCTCTCCATCTCTGTATGTATCTCTCTATCTCTCTCTACTGCTGTGAAGTATGGTTACTTGTATAACTTTAAATGTCCTGTGTTTTTGTTTAAATAATCATTTTCATCATGACTGCTCTGTATCCCTGACAACACCTACACACATCAGGTAGAAGTACTGTACAGGTATTACATTCAGAATGACTCTCTTTCTGTCACACACACTAACACACACACCAACTCACACTTGTACATTTTTGTGACAGTATGTCCTCTCAGAGAGGCAGAGAGAGAGTCAGTCCAACCTGATGTGGCCCTTTCCTCTGAGAGAGGCAGAGAGAGAGTCAGTCCAACCTGCACACTTGTGATTTTGCACGAGGCACACAGCAGCAGATCATCTTGATGAGAACATATTTGAGGAGATATGAATATGATTTCATACTTTGTGAATCTGGAGTGGGGTGGTGTAGGGTGGTGCAGGGTAGTGCAGGGTGGTGCAGGATGGTGCAGGGTAGTGCAGGGTGGTGTTGGGTGGTTCAGGGTGGTGCAGGGTGGTGCAGGGTAGTGCAGGGTGTTGCAGGGTGGTGCAGGGTGGTGCAGGGTGGTGCACGGTAGTGCAGGGTGGTGCAGGGTGGTGCAGGGTAGTGTTCGCGGGGGAGTGAATCAGATGTGCTAACATCTATATACTGTAAGATATGATTTGATTGACTTGTACACCTCCAGCTAAAACAGAAAGAGACAGAAATACCAACAGTCAGAGAGAGAAAAGGAAAACAGCAGCAAACAGAAGAGAAAAGAACAGAAAAACATGTCTTAGAATCTTTGCTACATTTTCTAGAGGCACTGCAAACAGAGAAAAAACTGAACGAAAGAGAAGAAAGAAAGACATGTGATTTAGACAGAGTAGCTCCAAACATAACACACAAAACCCAACATCACATTTAAAAGCATCTTCGTAGAATGACTCATGACTTCTATTTGTGTCCAGTGACGACTACAGTAAAGAGGCAGCATGGAACACAGGGGTGGGTCAGAACCCTCCAGAGCAACCCTCAGAACCCCTGACTCCAAATGTAACCCTCTCCAGCCAATGACAAGTCTGGAGTGGGCATCCAATTGATCCCCATGGTAACAGAGAGGAATGGTAGAGCACTCTCCACCTCCCTCACCTCCTTCTCTCCCTCCTTCTCGCTCCTTCTCTCCATCATTTCCTTTCCTTTCATGTGTAAATGCTTGTCCATTGTCAGGGTTCTGTCCTGGAGATGCTGAAGATGAGTGGAGAGTAGCATTCAGAAAAAAGAGAAGAGAAGAGGAGAGGAGAGGCAGCAGCTACCATCTAGAGGAATAGATGAGTGTTTGTGTTCTCTGTATGTGTATCATGTATAATGAAAGGGTCTGGCTTAGACAAGGGCTTTGTTTGTGTGTCAGTTCAAGCATAAGAGGACCAATGAGGAGCTCTGACGTTACACAGCCAACTGTAGAAGAGTTCTTCAGTCCTGGTCAGACACAGACCACACACACACACACCTGGTCCTAGAGTGCCACAGGGTGTGGTTCCTGGTTCAGGCTTCGGTTCAAAACCAGCACACAATTAAAAACTGCTGATTCAACAAGTCAAACCCTGCACCACTGTAGTTCTCCAGGTCTAGAGTTCTAACTAAAGCTAACATACCCTGTAGTTCTCCAGGTCTAGCGATCTAACTAAAGCTAACATACCCTGTAGTTCTCCAGGTCTAGAGATCTAACTAAAGCTAACATACCCTGTAGTTCTCCAGGTCTAGAGATCTAACTAAAGCTAACATACCCTGTAGTTCTCCAGGTCTAGACTTCTAACTAAAGCTAACATACCCTGTAGTTCTCCGGGTCTAGAGTTCTAACTAAAACTAACATACCCTGTAGTTCTCCAGGTCTAGAGTTCTAACTAAAGCTAACATACCCTGTAGTTCTCCAGGTCTAGAGTTCTAACTAAAGCTAACATACCCTGCAGTTCTCCAGGTCTAGAGTTCTAACTAAAGCTAACATACCCTGTAGTTCTCCAGGTCTAGAGTTCTAACTAAAGCTAACATACCCTGTAGTTCTCCAGGTCTAGAGTTCTAACTAAAGCTAACATACCCTGTAGTTCTCCAGGTCTAGAGTTCTAACTAAAGCTAACATACCCTGTAGTTCTCCAGGTCTAGAGTTTATTTCATTTAACCTTTATTTAACTAGGCAAGTCAGTTAAGAAAAAAAATCTTATTTACAATGGCAGCCTACCAAAAGGCAAAAGGCCTCTTGCGAGAAAGAGGGCTTCGGATTAAAAATGTAAAATAAATGCAAATCTGGGACAAAACACACATCACAACAAGAGAGACAACACACCACTACATAAAGAGAGACCTAAGACAACAGCATAGCAAGGCAGCAACATATGACAACACCGCATGGTAGCAACACAACATGGTGGCAGCACAAAACATGGTGCAAACATTATTGGGCACAGACAACAGCACAAAGCACAAGTTAGAGACAACAATACATCACACAAAGCAGCCACAACTGTCAGTAAGATTGTCCATGATTGAGTCTTTGAATGAAGAGATTGAGATAAACTGTACAGTTTGAGTGTTTTTTGCAAATCTTTCCAGTTGCTAGCTGCAGCGAACTGAAAAGAGGAGCAACCCAGGGATGTGTGTGCTTTGGGTACCTTTAACAGAATGTGACTGTAAAAACAGGTGTTGTATGTGGAGGATGAGGGCTGCAGTAGATATCTCAGATAGGGGGGAGTGAACAGGTGTTGTATGTGGAGGATGAAGGCTGCAGTAGATATCTCAGATAGGGGGGAGTGAACAGGTGTTGTATGTGGAGGATGAGGGCTGCAGTAGATATCTCAGATAGGGGGGAGTGAACAGGTGTTGTATGTGGAGGATGACGGCTGCAGTAGATATCTCAGATAGGGGAGTGAACAGGTGTTGTATGTGGAGGATGAGGGCTGCAGTAGATATCTCAGATAGGGGGAGTGAACAGGTGTTGTATGTGGAGGATGAGGGCTGCAGTAGATATCTTAGATAGGGGGAGTGAACAGGTGTTGTATGTGGAGGATGAGGGCTGCAGTAGATATCTCAGATAGGGGGAGTGAACAGGTGTTGTATGTGGAGGATGAGGGCTGCAGTACATATCTCAGATAGGGGGAGTGAACATGTGTTGTATGTGGAGGATGAGGGCTGCAGTAGATATCTCAGATAGGGGAATAAACAGGTGTTGTATGTGGAGGATGAGGGCTGCAGTACATATCTTAGATAGGGGGAGTGAACAGGTGTTGTATGTGGAGGATGAGGGCTGCAGTACATATCTCAGATAGGGGGAGTGAACAGGTGTTGTATGTGGAGGATGAGGGCTGCAGTAGATATCTCAGATAGGGGGAGTGAACAGGTGTTGTATGTGGAGGATGAGGGCTGCAGTAGATATCTTAGATAGGGGGGGGAGTGAACAGGTGTTGTATGTGGAGGATAAGGGCTGCAGTAGATATCTTAGATAGGGAGGAGTGAACAGGTGTTGTATGTGGAGGATGAGGGCTGCAGTAGATATCTCAGATAGGGGGGAGTGAACAGGTGTTGTATGTGGAGGATGAGGGCTGCAGTAGATATCTCAGATAGGGGGAATGAACAGGTGTTGGATGAGGGCTGCAGTACATATCTCAGATAGGGGGGAGTGAACAGGTGTTGTATGTGGAGGATGAGGGCTGCAGTAGATATCTCAGATAGGGGGGAGTGAACAGGTGTTGTATGTGGAGGATGAGGGCTGCAGTAGATATCTTAGATAGGGGGGAGTGAACAGGTGTTGTATGTGGAGGATGAGGGCTGCAGTAGATATCTTAGATAGGGGGAATGAACAGGTGTTGTATGTGGAGGATGAGGGCTGCAGTAGATATCTTAGATAGGGGGAATGAACAGGTGTTGTATGTGGAGGATGAGGGCTGCAGTAGATATCTTAGATAGGGGGGAGTGAACAGGTGTTGTATGTGGAGGATGAGGGCTGCAGTAGATATCTTAGATAGGGGGAATGAACAGGTGTTGTATGTGGAGGATGAGGGCTGCAGTAGATATCTTAGATAGGGGGAATGAACAGGTGTTGTATGTGGAGGATGAGGGCTGCAGTAGATATCTTAGATAGGGGGAGTGAACAGGTGTTGTATGTGGAGGATGAGGGCTGCAGTAGATATCTCAGATAGGGGGAATGAACAGGTGTTGTATGTGGAGGATGAGGGCTGCAGTAGATATCTTAGATAGGGGGAATGAACAGGTGTTGTATGTGGAGGATGAGGGCTGCAGTAGATATCTTAGATAGGGGGAATGAACAGGTGTTGTATGTGGAGGATGAGGGCTGCAGTAGGTATCTCAGATAGGGGGAATGAACAGGTGTTGTATGTGGAGGATGAGGGCTGCAGTAGATATCTTAGATAGGGGGGAGTGAACAGGTGTTGTATGTGGAGGATGAGGGCTGCAGTAGATATCTCAGATAGGGGGAATGAACAGGTGTTGTATGTGGAGGATGAGGGCTGCAGTAGATATCTTAGATAGGGGGGAGTGAACAGGTGTTGTATGTGGAGGATGAGGGCTGCAGTAGATATCTTAGATAGGGGGGAGTGAACAGGTGTTGTATGTGGAGGATGAGGGCTGCAGTAGATATCTTAGATAGGGGGGAGTGAACAGGTGTTGTATGTGGAGGATGAGGGCTGCAGTAGATATCTTAGATAGGGGGGAGTGAACAGGTGTTGTATGTGGAGGATGAGGGCTGCAGTAGATATCTTAGATAGGGGGGAGTGAACAGGTGTTGTATGTGGAGGTTGAGGGCTGCAGTAGATATCTTAGATAGGGGGAATGAACAGGTGTTGTATGTGGAGGATGAGGGCTGCAGTAGATATCTTAGATAGGGGGAATGAACAGGTGTTGTATGTGGAGGATGAGGGCTGCAGTAGATATCTCAGATAGGGGGAATGAACAGGTGTTGTATGTGGAGGATGAGGGCTGCAGTAGATATCTCAGATAGGGGGAATGAACAGGTGTTGTATGTGGAGGATGAGGGCTGCAGTAGATATCTTAGATAGGGGGGAGTGAACAGGTGTTGTATGTGGAGGATGAGGGCTGCAGTAGATATCTCAGATAGGGGGAATGAGGCCTAAGAGGGTTTGATAAGTAAGCATCAGCCAGTGGGTCTTGCGACAGTATACAGAGATGACTAGTAGACAGAGGAGTGTAACGTGCAGTGATGTGTCCTATAAGGAGCATTGGTGGCAAATCTGATGGCCGAATGGTAAAGAACATCTAGCCACTCGAGAGCACCCATACCTGTTTATCTATAAATTATGTCTCCGTAATCTAGCATTGGGTAGGATGGTCATCTGAATCAGGGTTAGTTTGGCAGCTGGGGTGAAAGAGGAGCGATTACGATAGAGGAACCAAGTCTAGATTTAACTTTAGCCTGCAGCTTAGTTATGTGCTGAGAGAAGGACAGTGCACCTTCTAGCCATACTCCCGAGTACTTGAATGAGGTGACTACCTCAAGCTCTAAACCCTCAGAGGTAGTACTAACACCTGTGGGAGGAGGGGCATTCTTCTTACCAAACCACATGACGTTTGTTTTGGAGGTATTCAGAAAAATGTTAAAGGTAGAGAAACCTTGTTGGACACTCAGGAAGCTTTGTTGTAGAGCGTTTAACACAAAATCCGGGGAGGGGCCAGCTGAGTATAAGACTGTATCATCTACATATAAATGGATGAGAGAGCTTCCTACTGCCTGAGCTATGTTGTTGATGTAAATTGAGAAGAGCGTGGGGCCTTGGATCGAGCCTTGGTGTACACTCTTGGTGACAAGCAGTGGCTGAGACAGCAGATTTTCTGACTTTATACACTGCACTTTTTGATTAAGGTAGTTAGCAAACCAGCCCAAATATCCTTCAGAGACAGCAATACTCCTTAGCCGGCCCACAAGATTGGAATGGTCTACCGTATCAAAAGCTTTGGCCAAGTCAATAAAAAGAGCAGCACAATATTGCTTAGAATCAAAGGCAATGTTGACATCATTGAGGACCTTTTAAGGTTGCAGTAACACATCCATAACCTGAGCGGAAACCAGATTGTGTCCCTGAGAGAATACTATAGACATCAAGAAAGACAGTCAGTTGATTATTGACAAGTTTTGATAAATAGGGCAAAATAGAAATAGGCCTATAACAGTTAGGATCAGCTTTATCTCCTCCTTTAAATAAAGGACAAACCGTGGCTGCCTTCCAAGCAATGGGAACCTCCCCAGAAAGGAGGGTCAGGTTTAAAAGGTTAGAGATAGGCTTGGCGATGATAGGGGCACCAACATAAAGAAGAAAGGGTCTAAACCATCTGACCCAGATGTTTTTTTTGCCAAGTTTAAGTAGCTCCTTTAGCACCTCGGACTCAGTGACTGCCTGCAGGGAGTAACTTTGTAGTAGGGCAGTAGGAAAAAGTGGGAGAGGCATCGGGGATAGTCGCATTAGAAAAGGTGGGAGATGAGGAAATGTTGGATGGGCAAGGAGGCATGGCTGAGTCAAATAGGAATCCTGACTTAAAGAAGTGGTGATTAAAGAGATCAGCCATGTGCTTCTTGTCAGTAACAACCACATCAACATTAAGGGACATGGGCAGCTGTGAGGAGGAGGGTTTATTCTCCAGGTCTTTAACCGTTTTCCAGAACTTCTTGGAGTTAGACCCACAGAGAGAGAGCTGCTCCTTAAAGAAACTGACTTTGGCCTTCCGGAAAGCCTGAGTGCACTTATTTCTCATTTGCCTGAACAAAAGCCAGTCAGCCTGAGCATGCATATGCCGAGTCTTCCGCCTAATGCATTTCTTGAGGTGGAGTAATTCTGCAAGATCACTGGTCGAACCAGGGGCTGAACCTGTTTTTATTTCTCATTTTCTTTATGGGGGCGTGTTTGTTAACAATACCACAGCAAATATTAAAAAAGAAGGTCCAAGCGTCTTCGACAGAGGAGATCAAGCTAATTCTATACCATTTTACAGAGGCCAGTTCATGAAGGAAGGGCTTGCTCATTAAACTTTTTTAGCAAGCGTCTATGACCAATTAGGACAGGTCGTTTCACTGAGCAGCCATTACGAACACAGGCTGTAAAACAATGATCACCAAGGTCATTACAGAAAACACCAGACTGATACCTATCAGGATTATTTGTGAGGATAAGATCAAGAAGAGTAGCCTTTTATGGGTGTTTGGATTCATACCATGTGGGATTGGTAATAATCTGAGAAAGATTTAGGGAGTCCCATTGCTTTAGGACTTGGTCATATGGTTTAAGCATGTCCAAGATTAGGTCATCTAGCAGGACAAATTCAGACTTAGTGTAAGGGGCCAGGAGAGAGCTTTAGGGCAGGTAGGGTACAGGCCGGTGCTGATGGAGGACGATAGCACCTAGCAACAGTCAACAAAGAGCTATTTGAAAGTTTAATGCTTAAAACCAGCAAATCAAATTGTTTGGGGACAGACTTGGTGGAGACAACCGAGCACTGAAGGTGATCCTTGGTCAAGATTGCCACTCCCCCACCATCTGTCTTGCCGAAAAAGGTTATAACCAGAAAGGTTAACATCAGTATTCAAAACAGTCTTCCTTAACCACGTCTCAGTAATGACCAACACATCTGGATTGGAGCTGTGAACCCACACTTTCAATTGATACATTTTAGGTAATAAGCTTCTAGTGTTAATGTGCAGGAAACCCAGAGCAGGAAACCCAGAGCAGGAAACCCAGAGCAGGAAACCCAGAGCAGGAAACCCAGAGCAGGAAACCCAGAGCATAAATCAGAATTACAGCTAGCAACAGTAGATGGGCCAGGGTGTACATGCACATTTCCAGATATCATCAACAGTAATACTATCAAGGCACGGCAGAGGACAGGGAGAGCTCTGCAGTGCAGAGGACAGGGAGAGATCTGCAGTGCTGATTTATGACATCTGAATGTGCATCAGATGGCAACAAGATCATATTATACAGCAATTTCATCAGGTAACATGAATACAAAGGCGGTTCTAACTGGGTTCTAACTAAAGCTGATATACCCTGTAGCTCTTCAGGACCAGAGAAGGTGACAACTGCCTCAAAGTTTAGGATCTCCTTTTTGTATGTGACAAATCTGATTAGTGTGATGAATGATGATCTGCAGTGATGAACTAATGGCTGAAATGACTACTAAGGAAATGCAGTGATGAACTAATGGCTAAAATGACTACTAAGGAAATGCAGTGATGAACTAATGGCTGAAATGACTACTAAGGAAATGCAGTGATGAATGAATGGGGATGGAAGTGTTCATTTGGGAAGAAAACAAATAACAATTCATCACCATCTATCATTTCTCTGTGTGAACATATGGGATATTTAGTATGTTTTTGTCTACAGTGTTGTATTTGCATTATGATGAGGAGGAGAGAGGGCAGAAGTGGGGTCAGAGAGAGAGAGGACAGGAAGGAAGAGAGGCACAGGTGGAGGGTGAGTGAAACTGTTTAGCATGTGTCACGAGTCCGACCGAGGGTGTTTCCCCTTCCCGGGGTGGGTGGCGCTCGGCGGTCGTCGTCACCGGCCTATTAGCTGCCACTGATTGTTTTTCCTCCCCCTCCTTGTATGTTTAGTGGTAGCACCTGTTCATGTTTAATTAGTTTGTCTTTATTAGACAGCCGGGCCGCCTGGTTGTTGTGCGGGATTATTTCAATGTAACCTTCGGCTCTGTTGTAGAGGTACGTGTTAGTGCCTGGTCGTGATTTTTTCCATTGTACATTTTTGATTCCCTGTGGTTGGGAACGTAACTTTTGTGAGCACCCTGTGGTGCGTTGGTGCTATTAAAAGACACACAGCATTGAACTCCTGCATTTGACTCCACACCCACGACACCCGGAGCATTACAGCATGGAAGAGTGGAGATGCACTGTAATTGTTTGTGATGAAGACAATCTTGAGTCCTCTTTTCTTTAAGCCATAAAAACAGTGAGGAATAAAGTCAGTGACATTGCTGTGCTATCCAGGTCACTCACCGTTAAGAGGAAAAACGTTGATATTAAACCTTTCATACTAAGACGTTTTTCCGCCAACTTTAGCTTCCCAACAACTTTTTGCCAACTTTCATTATATCTGAAAGGTATTGCCGGTGACAAAGCCTATCATTTTATTTTTGCCATGATTGTGGTACAATTCTGCCTACGGCTTGGAATTTCTGAACCAGAATTGACTTCCTGACACATGACACTCACTTGTGTAAACCTATCACAAAGTTTCACAGGGATGAAGTACTTCCTACTTCTATCAGTGCCATTTCAGCTTCGTATTGTCGTCTACTTTTCCTCGTACTGCTTTGAATGTCCTGTTCAGTGTCCTCTATTCGCCGTGATGACAGTGATGTCTGGGCCTCAGATAGCCAATAAAAAGTGATAACTGCTTGAAAACAAATAAAGCCTGCTCCTTGACCACCATATGTGCAGGAAATGCGACAACAAACTGACATTATGACAGGAAGTGATACACACCATCTGTATCACACTTTTACACCCCTCCCACCGTTCAGAGTTCCTAACCCCTCCCACCGTTCAGAGTTCCCAACCCCTCCCACCGTTCAGAGTTCCTAACCCCTCCCACCGTTCAGAGTTCCTAACCCCTCCCACCGTTCAGAGTTCCCAACCCCTCCCACCGTTCAGAGTTCCTAACCCCTCCCACCGTTCAGAGTTCCTAACCCCTCCCACTGTTCAGAGTTCCTAACCCTCCCACCGTTCAGAGTTCCTAACCCCTCCCACCGTTCAGTTCCTAACCCCTCCCACCGTTCAGAGTTCCCAACCCCTCCCACCGTTCAGAGTTCCCAACCCCTCCCACCGTTCAGAGTTCCCAACCCCTCCCACCGTTCAGAGTTCCCAACCCCTCCCACCGTTCAGAGTTCCCAACCCCTCCCACCGTTCAGAGTTCCTAACCCCTCCCATCGTTCAGAGTTCCTAACCCCTCCCATCGTTCAGAGTTCCTAACCCCTCCCACCGTTCAGAGTTCCTAACCCCTCCCACCGTTCAGAGTTCCTAACCCCTCCCACCGTTCAGAGTTCCTAACCCCTCCCACCGTTCAGAGTTCCTAACCCCTCCCACCGTTCAGAGTTCCTAACCCCTCCCACCGTTCAGAGTTCCTAACCCCTCCCACCGTTCAGAGTTCCTAACCCCTCCCACCGTTCAGAGTTCCTAACCCCTCCCACCGTTCAGAGTTCCTAACCCCTCCCACCGTTCAGAGTTCCTAACCCCTCCCACCGTTCAGAGTTCCTAACCCCTCCCACCGTTCAGAGTTCCTAACCCCTCCCAATGTTCAGAGTTCCTAACCCCTCCCACTGTTCAGAGTTCCTAACCCCTCCCACCGTTCAGAGTTCCTAACCCCTCCCACTGTTCAGAGTTCCTAACCCCTCCCACCGTTCAGAGTTCCTAACCCCTCCCACTGTTCAGAGTTCCTAACCCCTCCCACCGTTCAGAGTTCCTAACCCCTCCCACTGTTCAGAGTTCCTAACCCCTCCCATCGTTCAGAGTTCCTAACCCCTCCCATCGTTCAGAGTTCCTAACCCCTCCCATCGTTCAGAGTTCCTAACCCCTCCCATCGTTCAGAGTTCCTAACCCCTCCCACCGTTCAGAGTTCCTAACCCCTCCCATCGTTCAGAGTTCCTAACCCCTCCCATCGTTCAGAGTTCCTAACCCCTCCCATCGTTCAGAGGTCCCGGCTAAAGCACTGGGTGTATGAACGGCTAATGCCGACAAGAAAGAGGCAACATGGGCTATCTATGAAAGGGCATCATATAAACATTCCCCAGTTACAGGCATCATGCTGTGAATCCTATGTAAAAGTTGTGTGTGTTTGCTCAAGTTACTTTTACTGTGTGAGGTTGATGGCATCTGGAGTTTTCTCCTGCAACCGCCCAGTGCTCTCACTCTTTGCCTTAGAAAGAGAGTGGTCAATTGTCTGGCGAGAGGTTACACACACACACGCACACAGACACACAATGTTACGAGTTGGTTGGGGCCAGGGAGAGAATGAGAAGGAGACATGTTTAGGTATTGGAACTGGGCCCAGATTATTTTTATTTGCATGTTTTTATTAGGATCCCCATTAGCTGATGCCATAACGTCAGTTAGTCTTTCTGGGGTCCAAAGGAGAGAGAGAGGAGGAAGGAGGCATGTTTAAGTAGGCTATTGGTGGCCAGAGAGATAGAAAGAAGAAGGCATGTCTAGGCAGGCTATTGGTGCCAGGGAGATAGAGAGAGGAGGAGGCATGTCTAGGCAGGCTATTGGTGCCAGGGAGATAGAGAGAGGAGGAGGCATGTCTAGGCAGGCTATTGGTGCCAGGGAGATAGAGAGAGGAGGCATGTCTAGGCAGGCTATTGGTGCCAGGGAGATAGAGAGAGGAGAAGGCATGTCTAGGCAGGCTATTGGTGCCAGAGAGATAGAAAGAAGAAGGCATGTCTAGGCAGGCTATTGGTGCCAGGGAGATAGAGAGGAGGAGGCATGTTTAGGCAGGCTATTGGTGCCAGGGAGATAGAGAGAGGAGGAGGCATGTCTAGGCAGGCTATTGGTGCCAGGGAGATAGAGAGAGGAGGCATGTTTAGGCAGGCTATTGGTGCCAGGGAGATAGAGAGGAGGAGGCATGTTTAGGCAGGCTATTGGTGCCAGGGAGATAGAGAGAGGAGGAGGCATGTTTAGGCAGGCTATTGGTGCCAGGGAGATAGAGAGGAGGAGGCATGTCTAGGCAGGCTATTGGTGCCAGGGAGATAGAGAGAGGAGGAGGCATGTCTAGGCAGGCTATTGGTGCCAGGGAGATAGAGAGGAGGAGGCATGTTTAGGCAGGCTATTGGTGCCAGGGAGATAGAGAGAGGAGGAGGCATGTCTAGGCAGGCTATTGGTGCCAGAGATAGAAAGAAGAAGGCATGTCTAGGCAGGCTATTGGTGCCAGGGAGATAGAGAGAGGAGGAGGCATGTCTAGGCAGGCTATTGGTGCCAGGGAGATAGAGAGAGGAGGAGGCATGTCTAGGCAGGCTATTGGTGCCAGGGAGATAGAGAGAGGAGGAGGCATGTTTAGGCAGGCTATTGGTGCCAGGGAGATAGAGAGAGGAGGAGGCATGTCTAGGCAGGCTATTGGTGCCAGGGAGATAGAGAGAGGAGGAGGCATGTTTAGGCAGGCTATTGGTGCCAGGGAGATAGAGAGAGGAGGAGGCATGTCTAGGCAGGCTATTGGTGCCAGGGAGATAGAGAGAGGAGGCATGTTTAGGCAGGCTATTGGTGCCAGGGAGATAGAGAGGGAGGAGGCATGTCTAGGCAGGCTATTGGTGCCAGGGAGATAGAGACAAGGAGGCATGTTTAGGCAGGCTATTGGTGCCAGGGAGATAGAAAGAAGAAGGCATGTCTAGGCAGGCTATTGGTGCCAGGGAGATAGAGAGGAGGAGGCATGTTTAGGCAGGCTATTGGTGCCAGGGAGATAGAGAGAGGAGGAGGCATGTCTAGGCAGGCTATTGGTGCCAGGGAGATAGAGAGAGGAGGCATGTTTAGGCAGGCTATTGGTGCCAGGGAGATAGAGAGGAGGAGGCATGTTTAGGCAGGCTATTGGTGCCAGGGAGATAGAGAGAGGAGGAGGCATGTCTAGGCAGGCTATTGGTGCCAGGGAGATAGAGAGAGGAGGAGGCATGTCTAGGCAGGCTATTGGTGCCAGGGAGATAGAGAGGAGGAGGCATGTTTAGGCAGGCTATTGGTGCCAGGGAGATAGAGAGGAGGAGGCATGTTTAGGCAGGCTATTGGTGCCAGGGAGATAGAGAGAGGAGGAGGCATGTCTAGGCAGGCTATTGGTGCCAGGGAGATAGAGAGAGGAGGAGGCATGTCTAGGCAGGCTATTGGTGCCAGGGAGATAGAGAGAGACCAGTTACGTTCCTGAGGTAATTGAAGGTCTGAGTGCAGAGTGAGACACGGGATGCTGAGTCAGAAAGGCTCGGGATGGGGATCTGTGTCAGTTCAGTGGGTCTCTCTCTCCCTGTGTGTATGTGGTGTGTGTGTGTTTTAGGCATGGCTCTGAATTAGGGAGTTTAGGATCAATGTCTGGTGTAATTAGCTAATATTGATCAGCCACTAGCCAGACTGGCTGTCACAGTGTACTGTTCATCTCACCACTTTACTTAGCTAGCCTTCCCCCTTAACAGGCAATCACACACACACACACACACACACACACACACACACACACACACACACACACACACACCCTGCGCAGCTCTATAACAAACAAACAATTCAGCAAACACAGCGGCCCCCTCCCAATGGACCTACAAAATGTCAAGAACAATCTATGTATCTATTTGTTCCACCAGTCAAAGTCTCATTGAGTTTTACAAGGTTTTTTTTACAAAAGAGACCGGTATTAAATTGCAGCAAACATATAGTTATGGAAAATTATCCAAATTAAACCACAGATTCTAAAGTACAATAACAAATGATAAATTATTACAGACATATAAAGATTAAAATATAAATGTTTTGGGGAAGATATTTTCCCCCTCTCTTGTCCTCATTTGTTTTCTACAAAATAAGTCTGTCATTATCACAGAACCTGTCTGTCATTATCACAGAACCTGTCTGTCATTATCACAGAACCTGTCTGTCATTATCACAGAACCATGAATTAACTCCTCCATCAGACAGAACTAAATGACTCAACTAAATTAACTATTATCTTTGATCTTCAGAGATGTTCCACATTCTAGTGCTCTCTCTCTCTCTCTAGTGCTCTCTCTCTAGTGCTCTCTCTCTCTCTCTAGTTCTCTCTCTCTCTCTAGTGCTCTCTCTCTCTCTCTCTAGTGCTCTCTCTCTCTCTCTAGTGCTCTCTCTCTCTCTCTCTCTCTCTCTCTCTCTCTCTCTCTCTCTCTCTCTCTCTCTCTCTCTCTCTAGTGCTCTCTCTCTCTCTCTCTCTCTCTCTCTAGTGCTCTCTCTCTCTCTCTCTCTCTCTCTCTAGTGCTCTCTCTCTCTCTCTCTCTAGTTCTCTCTCTCTCTCTCTCTCTCTCTCTCTCTCGGTGCATGCTGGGTGTTTTTGGAGTTTGAGTGTTTGGTGTGGAAAGCTCTATCCTAACTAACTTTCGTGATTCTATTCTTTTCTTTACATGTTATTTTCTATGGTGGAGGGTTAATGCAATATTTGTTTTTAGCGGTATCCAAAGTTTCTTTTTTCAAAGTTAGGGTGGAAGAGGACAGAGTAACGTTCCGGGGGTTGCAAGGTATAGTGTGCGCAATGGTTTCTCAGCCTAGTGCGCAGGAGACGCTGTCGATTCAGCATGGTTTCAGGTGTGTTCCTGAGAACGGAGTTAAGGTGGAGGAGGTTCTGCTCGCGGTCGGTGAACAGGTAGGAGCTGAGTTTATACATTCTGCTTCTAGAATGAACAAGGCTGTTGTTGTGTTCATGAAAAGAGCTAATTTGGTCGGTAGGCTAATTGCTAGCGGAATATTTGTAAGGGATGTGTTGGTGTCAATTTCACCTCTCTCTACCCCTTCAACAAGAGTTGTAGTGGCAAATTTGCCTCCGTTTATTACGGATGATCAAATTAGGAAAGAGCTGAGTCGTTTTGGTAAGTTTGCTAGCGGTTTCCGTGTACTGTCAGCAGGTTTTCAGGCAGATGCCGTTAAGCACGTTGTTTCATTCAGGAGGCAAGTGTTTATGTTTCTGAACAATAATGAGCAACAGCTAAATGTGCATTTTAAAGTGAGGCATGGGGAAGGGCTCTATGCAGGTTTTGCCAGCACAGATAGTCTACGGTGTTTTGAATGTGGGGATTTGGGGCACAAGAGCTTTGCGTGCCCACATAAAGGCCATAGACAAGGGGAGGGTACGAGCGCAAGGGGGGGAAATCGAGGTGAAAATGCAGGGGGTAAGGAGATGCAGACAGCAGAGGCTGGGCCTAGTCAGTCTAGAGATGGTGGTGTAGATGAGGCTGGGTCTAGTCAGGCTAGAGATGGTAGGGAAGTAGAGGCTGGGTCTAGTCAGGCTAGAGATGGTGGAGAAGCAGAGGCTGGGCCTAGTCAGGCTAGAGATGGTGGAGAAGCAGGCTGGGTCGAGTCAGGCTAGAGATGGTGGGGTAGCTGAGGCTGGGCCTAGTCATGCTATGGAGGGTGGTATAGCTGAGGCTGGCCCTAGTCATGCTATGGAGGGTGTTGTAGCTGAGGCTGGCCCTAGTCATGCTATGGAGGGTGTTGTAGCTGAGGCTGGCCCTAGTCATGCTATGGAGGGTGGTGCAGATGATACTGCGTCTAGTCAGGTTATTCTAGTGGATGAGGAGAGTATAGTGGGGAAGTGTAAGAGATTAGGGAGGAGGAGGAGGGTGTCAAGAGGAAAAAGAAAAAGGGTGTGGACAAAGGCACCATGGAAATGTTGCCTGTTGCTGTGGGTGAGGCCCTAACCAGAGAGAAAGGGCAGGTGGTCAGGGTGGGAGATAGAGAAGAGGAGGAAAGTGAGTCTGAGGAAGAGGATGAGGAGGTATTTTTTCAGACTCCTCTTCAATTGGCCCGGAGCTGACAGCCAGTCAACCAGAGGGTCTAAGTACACGTTGAGAGAACTGACAAGGTTCCTGAATGAGACTAAGGGGAAAAAGTTAATCTTGAGGCTTTTTTCCTGATCCTAGAAAGTTTGTAAGATCAGTACAACATGCTATGAGAAATGAGGGGCATGGTGTCCTCTCACCCAAGAAACGGTTTAGGTTGAGGAAGTGGGTCACAACAGTGCGTAAAGGTTTACCTTCAACACTGTTTAAATGTTTAATTTCTTACTGACACTGGGGCTTTTTGAGCTTTGCTATTGGTCTATTTCTCTGCTGGCTTTTCTCCCACTTCTTATGGAGACTCTTCGGGTAGGCTCGCTCAATATAAATGGCGCCAGAGATGCGGGAAAGAGGAGTGTGTTGAGTGAATATGTAAAACATAAACAAGTACAGGTGTTGTTTCTGCAGGAGACGCATAGTGATGTGGTGAATGAAGTTGATTGGGGGCTCTGGTGGAAAGGGGCAAGTGTGTTGAGCCATGGGACAAATCTTAGTGCAGGGGTGGCAGTCCTTTTTGCACCGGGTCTGGCTGTAAAAATTTGCTCCTCAAAGGAGGTGTGTAGGGGTAGGTTGCTTGTTGTTAAAGCAGAAATTAACAACATGTGTTTTGTCTTTATAAATGTGTATGCGCCTAACACAGGGAGAGAAAGAGGGGTTCTATTTGGGAGTCTTAGACAGGAACTCTCACAAGTAGCGCCTGAGGAGACGCTGGTGATCGGAGGTGACTGGAACTGTACAATGGATTTTACAAAAGACAGAAATGGGGAAGAGCCTCATTCAGTGTCAGTGGGAGTGTTAAGGGACATCTTTAATCAGTTTGACCTAGTGGATGTTTGGAGAACTAAACATCCAAACACAAGACAGTATACGTGGGTGAAGGTTTTTGGGGCTAGGGTGAGTGCAGCTCGACTTGATCGTTTTTACATGTCCAGGAATCAGAGCAATAGGCTTCTGAGTGCTACCATTCTCCCAGTGGGGTTTTCGGATCACCACATAACCATGGCTCGGCTGTCTATTTCACCAGGGCCCCGGCAGGCATCTTATTGGAAGTTCAATGTAAAGCTCTTACAAGATGCCACTTTTTGCTCAGGTTTCCAGACTTTTTGGGAAAGATGGGGGCAGCGAAGAGAGGAGTATGAGTCTCTGAGTCAGTGGTGGGATGTGGGGAAAGTGCAAATTCGGCTTTTCTGTCAACAGTACACAGCTCTCTCATCCTCAGAGGCTAGGAGAGTGTTGGGGGAACTAGAGCAGTGTATTAGTGAGATGGAGGTAGAGATGGTGGGGCAAGGCAATGTAGGCCTCCAGGCTAACTTAGCCGAATTACGTAGGGACCTGGGCAGTTTTTTCCAGGTTAAAGCAAAGGGAGCACTTGTAAGAGCTAGGTTCTCCATGCTCAAGGAGATGGATGCTCCCAGCTCCTTCTTCTTTGGTTTGGAAAGACAGAGCAGTGAAGCCAAGGGTATGCATTGTCTACGGCTGTCTGATGGGCGGGTGACCTCTGTGGTGGGGAGATGCGGGAGCGGACTGTGGAGTTTTATACTGAATTGTATAGGGCAGAAATGTGTGATCCTATGTGTGCTCAGGTCTTGTTCGCAGGACTCCCTAAGCTCTCTCGGGCACAGAGGGATGAAATGGACATTCCTCTGTTGTCACATGAACTGGCAGAGGCAGTAACCCAGATGTCCCCGGTCGTGCACCCGGGGTTGATGGACTTCCAGTGGAATTTTACAAAAATTCTGGGGAACAATTGGACAGGATTTCTTTTGCGTGTTGCGAGAATGCGTAGGGGTAGGAGAGTTGCCGATGAGCTGCCGTCGGGCGGCTCTGACTCTCCTGCCCAAAAAAGGGGACTTGTGTGAACTTAAGAACTGGAGGCCTGTGGCGTTACTCTGTGCGGACTACAAGATTTTTGCCAAGGTCCTCTCTAACAGACTGAAGTCCCATCTGGACTCTATAATACACAAGGACCAGACATATTGTGTACCGGGACGCTCAATCACGGACAACTTGTTCTTGATTAGGGACATGTTGGACTTGTCGAGAGGTTCTAATGTGAACTTTGGACTGGTCTCTTTAGATCAAGAGAAGGCTTTTGATAGAGTGGATCATGAGTATCTGTTTAATGCGATGTCTGTGTTTGGGTTTGGGAAGAGTTTTGTGACCTGTGTGAAGCTGTTGTATGCTGGGGCGTCATGTATGGTTAAGGTGGGAGGGGGCTCAGTAGGCCAGTCTGGGTGAGACGGGGCATTAGACAAGGATGCCCTCTATCTGGGCAGCTGTACACACTAGCCATTGAGCCTTTTTTAGGACTGCTACGCAGGAGACTGCGGGGAGTGTGCTGGACAGGCATGGATGTGGTGACAGGAATTGCAGTCTCAGCATATGCAGATGATGTTTCTGTGATGGTCAGGGATGGGCAAGATATGCAGGAACTAGAGACCAGTCTGAAGGTGTATGAGGGAGCTTCATCAGCTAAGGTAAACTGGGGAAAGAGCAAAGCTCTGTTATGTGGGGCATGGGGGATAGGGCTCCTCCTCTGCTTCCAGGGGTTTGCAGTGGGGTTGTGAAGGGCTTAAAGTGTTGGGGGTGTACCTGGGCTCGGAGAGGTGGGTCAGCAAGAACTGGGAGGGGCTGACACAGGCAGTGGTGTCAAGACTGGCCAGGTGGAGGTGGCTCCTGTCCCAAGTGTCATATAGAGGGAGGGTGCTGATAATCAACAACCTGGTGGCATCTTCCTTGTGGCATAAACTGGCTGTCCTCAACCCCCGCCGGTCTGCTTGCAGACCTGCAACGCAAGCTGGTGGACTTTTTTTGGTCGGGACATCACTGGCTGAAGGCAGCAGTTTTGTACATGACCGTCCACGAAGGAGGACAGGGCCTGGTGGAACTGGAGAGCAGGA
>NC_068450.1:17777629-17785129 GCF_023373465.1 Oncorhynchus keta | reverse complement strand
CTAGTGCTCTCTCTCTCTAGTGCTCTCTCTCTAGTGCTCTCTCTCTAGTGCTCTCTCTCTAGTGCTCTCTCTCTAGTCTCTCTCTCTCTAGTGCTCTCTCTAGTGCTCTCTCTCTAGTGCTCTCTCTAGTGCTCTCTCTCTCTAGTGCTCTCTCTCTAGTGCTCTCTCTCTCTAGTTCTCTCTCTAGTGCTCTCTCTAGTGCTCTCTCTCTAGTGCTCTCTCTCTCTAGTGCTCTCTCTCTAGTGCTCTCTCTCTAGTGCTCTCTCTAGTGCTCTCTCTCTAGTGCTCTCTCTAGTGCTCTCTCTCTAGTGCTCTCTCTCTAGTGCTCTCTCTCTAGTGCTCTCTCTCTAGTGTTCTCTCTCTAGTGCACTCTCTCTAGTGCTCTCTCTCTCTCTCTCTCTCTCTCTCTCTCTCTCTAGTGCTCTCTCTCTATATATAGCTCTCTCTCTCTAGTGCTCTCTCTCGTGCTCTCTCTCTCTCTCTCTCTCTCTCTGCTCTCTCTCTCTCTCTCTCTCTAGTGCTCTCTCTCTCTCTCTAGTCTATGCTCTCTCTAGTCTCTCTCTAGTGCTCTCTCTAGTGCTCTCTCTCTCTCTCTCTAGTGCTCTCTCTCTCTCTAGTGCTCTCTCTCTCTCTAGTGCTCTCTCTCTCTCTAGTGCTCTCTCTCTCTCTCTCTGTGCTCTCTCTCTCTCTGCTCTCTCTCTCTCTCTGCTCTCTCTCTGCTCTCTCTCTCGTGCTCTCTCTCTAGTCTCTCTCTCTCTAGTGCTCTCTCTCTAGTGCTCTCTCTCTCTCTCTCTCTCTCTAGTCTCTCTCTCTCTCTCTAGTGCTCTCTCTCTCTCTCTCTCTCTCTCTCTCTCTCTAGTCTCTCTCTAGCTCTATCTCTCTCTCTAGTTCTCTCTCTCTCTCTAGTTCTCTCTCTCTCTCTAGTTCTCTCTCTCTCTCTCTCTCTCTAGTTCTCTCTCTCTCTCTCTCTCTAGTGCTCTCTCTCTCTCTCTCTCTAGTGCTCTCTCTAGTGCTCTCTCTCTAGTGCTCTCTCTAGTGCTCTCTCTCTGCTCTCTCTCTCTCTCTCTCTCTCTAGTGCTCTCTCTCTCTCTCTCTCTCTAGTGCTCTCGCTCTCTCTAGTGCTCTCTCTAGTGCTCTCTCTAGTGCTCTCTCTCTCTAGTGCTCTCTCTCTAGTGCTCTCTCTCTAGTGCTCTCTCTCTAGTGCTCTCTCTCTAGTGCTCTCTCTCTAGTGCTCTCTCTAGTGCTCTCTCTCGTGCTCTCTCTCTCTAGTGCTCTCTCTCTCTCTCTGCTCTCTCGAGTGCTCTCTCTCTCTAGTGCTCTCTCTCTCTAGTGCTCTCTCTCTAGTGCTCTCTCTCTAGTGCTCTCTCTCTAGTGCTCTCTCTAGTGCTCTCTCTAGTCCTCTCTCTAGTGCTCTCTCTCTCTAGTGCTCTCTCTCTCTCTCTAGTGCTCTCTCTCTCTCTCTCTCTCTCTCTCTCTCTCTCTCTCTCTCTCTCTCTCTCTCTCTAGTGCTCTCTCTCTCTCTCTCTCTAGTGCTCTCTCTCTCTCTCTCTCTAGTGCTCTCTCTCTCTCTCTCTAGTGCTCTCTCTCTCTCTCTCTAGTGCTCTCGCTCTCTCTCTCTAGTGCTCTCTCTCTCTCTCTCTCTCTAGTGCTCTCTCTCTCTCTCTCTCTCTAGTGCTCTCTCTCTCTCTCTCTCTCTCTCTCTCTCTCTCTCTCTCTCGTTCTCTCTCTCTCTCTCTCTCTCTCTAGTGCTCTCTCTCTCTCTCTAGTAGTGCTCTCTCTCTCTCTCTCTCTAGTGCTCTCTCTCTCTCTCTAGTGCTCTCTCTCTCTCCTCTCTCTCTAGCTCTCTCTCTCTCTCTAGTTCTCTCTCTCTCTCTCTCTAGTTCTCTCTCTCTCTCTAGTTCTCTCTCTCTCTCTCTCTCTCTCTCTCTCTCTCTAGTGCTCTCTCTCTCTCTCTCTCTCTCTCTCTAGTGCTCTCTCTCTCTCTCTGTGCTCTCTCTCTCTCTCTCTCTAGTGCTCTCTCTCTCTCTCTCTAGTGCTCTCTCTCTCTCTCTCTAGTGCTCTCGCTCTCTCTCTGCTCTCTCTCTCTCTCTCTCTCTCTCTAGTGCTCTCTCTCTCTCTAGTGCTCTCGCTCTCTCTAGTGCTCTCTCTCTAGTGCTCTCTCTCTAGTGCTCTCTCTCTAGTGCTCTCTCTCTAGTGCTCTCTCTCTAGTGCTCTCTCTCTAGTGCTCTCTCTCTCTAGTGCTCTCTCTCTCTCTAGTGCTCTCTCTCTAGTGCTCTCTCTCTCTCTCTCTCTAGTGCTCTCTCTCTCTAGTGCTCTCTCTCTAGTGCTCTCTCTCTCTCTGCTCTCTCTCTAGTGCTCTCTCTCTCTAGTGCTCTCTCTATCTAGTGCTCTCTCTAGTGCTCTCTCTCTAGTGCTCTCTCTAGTGCTCTCTCTCTAGTGCTCTCTCTCTCTCTATGTGCTCTCTCTCTCTCTCTCTCTCTCTAGTGCTCTCTCTCTCTCTCTCTCTAGTGCTCTCTCTCTCTCTCTCTCTAGTGCTCTCTCTCTCTCTCTCTAGTGCTCTCTCTCTCTCTCTCTCTCTCTCTCTAGTGCTCTCCCTCTAGTGCTCTCTCTAGTGCTCTCGCTCTCTCTAGTGCTCTCTCTAGTGCTCTCTCTCTAGTGCTCTCTCTCTCTAGTGCTCTCTCTCTCTAGTGCTCTCTCTCTAGTGCTCTCTCTCTCTAGTGCTCTCTCTCTCTAGTGCTCTCTCTCTCTAGTGCTCTCTCTCTAGTGCTCTCTCTCTAGTGCTCTCTCTCTCTCTCTCTAGTGCTCTGCTCTCTCTCTAGTGCTCTCTCTAGTGCTCTCTCTCTAGTGCTCTCTCTCTAGTGCTCTCTCTCTAGTGCTCTCTCTCTGCTCTCTCTCTCTAGTTCTCTCTCTAGTGCTCTCTCTCTAGTGCTCTCTCTCTAGTGCTCTCTCTCTCTCTCTAGTGCTCTCTCTCTAGTGCTCTCTCTCTAGTGCTCTCTCTAGTGCTCTCTCTCTCTAGTGCTCTCTCTCTCTAGTGCTCTCTCTCTAGTGCTCTCTCTCTAGTGCTCTCTCTCTCTCTGCTCTCTCTCTCTAGTGCTCTCTCTAGTGCTCTCTCTCTCTCTCTCTCTCTAGTGCTCTCTCTCTCTCTAGTGCTCTCTCTCTCTCTCTTCTCTCTCTCTCTCTCTCTCTCTCTCTCTCTCTCTCTCTCTCGTGCTCTCTCTCTCTCTCTCTCTCTAGTGCTCTCTCTCTCTCTCTAGTGCTCTCTCTCTCTCTCTAGTTCTCTCTCTCTCTCTCTCTCTCTCTCTCTCTCTCTCTCTCTCTCTCTCTCTCTCTCTCTCTCTCTCTCTCTCTACTCTCTCTCTCTCTCTCTCTCTCTCTCTCTCTCTCTCGTGCTCTCTCTCTCTCTCTCTCTCTCTCTAGTGCTCTCTCTAGTGCTCTCTCTAGTGCTCTCTCTCTCTCTAGTGCTCTCTCTCTCTCTCTAGTGCTCTAGCTCTCTCTCTCTCTCTCTCTCTCTAGCTCTCTCTCTCTCTCTCTCTCTCTCTAGCTCTCTCTCTCTCTAGTTCTCTCTCTCTCTCTAGCTCTCTCTCTCTCTAGTTCTCTCTCTCTCTCTAGTTCTCTCTCTCTCTCTAGTTCTCTCTCTCTCTCTCTCTCTAGTTCTCTCTCTCTCTCTCTCTCTAGTGCTCTCTCTCTCTCTCTCTCTGCTCTCTAGTGCTCTCTCTCTCTCTCTCTCTCTAGTGCTCTCTCTCTCTCTAGTGCTCTCTCTCTCTCTCTCTCTCTCTAGTGCTCTCTCTCTCTCTCTCTCTAGTGCTCTCGCTCTCTCTAGTGCTCTCTCTAGTGCTCTCTCTCTCTCTCTCTCTAGTGCTCTCTCTCTCTCTCTCTAGTGCTCTCTCTCTCTAGTGCTCTCTCTCTAGTCTCTCTCTAGTGCTCTCTCTAGTGCTCTCTCTCTCTCTCTCTCTAGTGCTCTCTCTCTCTAGTGCTCTCTCTCTCTCTAGTGCTCTCTCTCTCTCTGCTCTCTCTCTCTCTCTCTCTAGTGCTCTCTCTCTCTAGTGCTCTCTCTAGTGCTCTCTCTCTAGTGCTCTCTCTAGTGCTCTCTCTCTCTCTCTCTCTCTAGTGCTCTCTCTCTAGTGCTCTCTCTCTCTCTGCTCTCTCTAGTGCTCTCTCTAGTGCTCTCTCTCTCTAGTGCTCTCTCTCTAGTGCTCTCTCTCTCTCTCTAGTGCTCTCTCTCTCTCTCTCTCTCTCTCTCTAGTGCTCTCTCTCTAGTGCTCTCTCTCTCTCTCTAGTGCTCTCTCTAGTGCTCTCTCTCTAGTGCTCTCTCTCTCTGCTCTCTCTAGTGCTCTCTCTAGTGCTCTCTCTCTAGTGCTCTCTCTAGTGCTCTCTCTCTCTCTCTAGTGCTCTCTCTCTCTCTCTCTAGTGCTCTCTCTCTCTCTCTCTCTCTCTCTAGTGCTCTCTCTCTCTCTCTCTCTCTCTCTCTCTCTAGTGCTCTCTCTCTCTCTCTCTCTAGTGCTCTCTCTCTCTCTCTCTCTAGTGCTCTCTCTCTCTCTCTCTCTCTCTAGCTCTCTCTCGCTCTCTCTAGTGCTCTCTCTCTCTCCCTCTAGTGCTCTCGCTCTCTCTAGTGCTCTCTCTAGTGCTCTCTCTCTAGTGCTCTCTCTCTAGTGCTCTCTCTCTAGTGCTCTCTCTCTAGTGCTCTCTCTCTCTAGTGCTCTCTCTCTCTCTCTCTCTAGTGCTCTCTCTCTCTCTCTCTCTCTGCTCTCTCTAGTGCTCTCTCTCTCTAGTGCTCTCTCTAGTGCTCTCTCTCTCTCTCTAGTGCTCTAGTGCTCTCTCTAGTGCTCTCTCTAGTGCTCTCTCTCTAGTGCTCTCTCTAGTGCTCTCTCTCTAGTGCTCTCTCTCTAGTGCTCTCTCTCTCTAGTGCTCTCTCTCTAGTGCTCTCTCTCTAGTGCTCTCTCTCTCTCCTAGTGCTCTCTCTCTCTAGTTCTCTCTCTCTCTAGTGTCTCTCTCTCTCTCTCTCTCTCTCTAGTGCTCTCTCTCTCTCTCTCTCTAGTGCTCTCTCTCTCTCTAGTGCTCTCTCTCTCTCTCTCTCTAGTGCTCTCTCTCTCTGCTCTCTCTCTCTCTCTCTCTCTCTCTCTAGTGCTCTCTCTCTCTAGTGCTCTCTCTCTCTCTCTCTCTCTAGTGCTCTCTCTCTCTCTCTCTCTAGTGCTCTCTCTAGTGCTCTCTCTCTCTCTCTCTAGTGCTCTCTCTCTCTCTCTAGCTCTCTCTCTCTCTCTAGTGCTCTCTCTCTCTCTCTAGTGCTCTCTCTCTCTCTCTCTCTCTCTCTCTCTCTCTAGTGCTCTCTCTCTAGTGCTCTCTCTCTCTCTAGTGCTCTCTCTCTAGTGCTCTCTCTCTAGTGCTCTCTCTCTCTCTCTCTCTCTCTCTAGTGCTCTCTCTCTCTCTGCTCTCTCTCTCTCTCTCTCTAGTCTCTCTCTCTCTCTCTAGTGCTCTCTCTCTAGTGCTCTCTCTAGTGCTCTCTCTCTCTCGCTCTCTCTCTCTAGTCTCTCTCTCTCTAGTGCTCTCTCTCTCTAGTGCTCTCTCTCTCTCTCTCTAGTGCTCTCTAGTGCTCTCTCTCTCTCTAGTGCTCTCTCTCTAGTGCTCTCTCTCTAGTGCTCTCTCTCTCTGCTCTCTCTCTCTCTGCTGCTCTCTCTAGTGCTCTCTCTCTCTCTCTCTAGTGCTCTCTCTCTCTCTCTCTAGTGCTCTCTCTCTCTCTCTAGTGCTCTCTCTCTCTCTCTCTCTAGTGCTAGTGCTCTCTCTCTCTCTAGTGCTCTCTCTCTCTCTCTCTCTAGTGCTCTCTCTCTAGTGCTCTCTCTCTAGTGCTCTCTCTCTAGTGCTCTCTCTCTAGTGCTCTCTCTCTCTCTCTGCTCTCTCTAGTGCTCTCTCTCTCTAGTGCTCTCTCTCTAGTGCTCTCTCTCTCTAGTGCTCTCTCTCTCTCTCTAGTCTCTCTCTCTCTAGTGCTCTCTCTCTCTCTCTCTCTCTCTCTAGTGCTCTCTCTCTCTCTCTCTCTAGTGCTCTCTCTCTCTCTCTCTCTCTAGTGCTCTCTCTCTCTCTCTCTCTCTAGTGCTCTCTCTCTCTCTCTCTAGTGCTCTCTCTCTCTCTCTCTCTCTAGTGCTCTCTCTAGTGCTCTCTCTCTCTCTCTCTCTCTCTCTCTCTCTGCTCTCTCTCTCTCTCTCTCTCTCTCTCTCTCTCGTGCTCTCTCTCTAGTCTCTCTCTCTCTCTCTAGTGCTCTCTCTCTCTCTCTCTCTCTCTCTCTCTAGTGCTCTCTCTCTCTCTCTCTCTCTCTATTGCTCTCTCTAGTGCTCTCTCTCTCTCTCTCTCTAGTGCTCTCTCTCTCTCTCTCTCTAGTGCTCTCTCTCTCTAGTTCTGCTCTCTCTCTCTCTAGTGCTCTCTCTAGTTCTCTCTCTCTCTCTAGTTGCTCTCTCTCTCTAGTCTCTCTCTCTCTAGTTCTCTCTCTCTCTCTCTCTCTCTCTAGTCTCTCTCTCTCTCTCTAGTGCTCTCTCTCTCTCTCTCTCTAGTGCTCTCTCTCTCTCTCTCTCTAGTGCTCTCTCTCTCTTTAGTGCTCTCTCTCTCTCTAGTGCTCTCTCTCTCTCTCTAGTGCTCTCTCTCTCTCTCTCTCTAGTGCTCTCTCTCTCTCTAGTTAACTCTCTCTCTAGTGCTCTCGCTCTCTCTCTAGTGCTCTCTCTCTCTCTAGTGCTCTCTCTCTCTCTAGTGCTCTCTCTCTAGTGCTCTCTCTCTAGTGCTCTCTCTCTCTAGTGCTCTCTCTCTCTCTCTAGTGCTCTCTCTCTCTAGTGCTCTCTAGTGCTCTCTCTCTAGTGCTCTCTCTCTAGTGCTCTCTCTCTCTAGTGCTCTCTCTCTAGTGCTCTCTCTAGTGCTCTCTCTAGTGCTCTCTCTAGTGCTCTCTCTCTAGTGCTCTCTCTCTCTCTCTCTCTCTCTAGTGCTCTCTCTCTCTCTCTCTCTCTAGTGCTCTCTCTCTAGTGCTCTCGCTCTCTCTAGTGCTCTCTCTCTAGTGCTCTCGCTCTCTCTAGTGCTCTCTCTCTAGTGCTCTCTCTCTCTAGTGCTCTCTCTCTCTCTAGTGCTCTCTCTCTCTAGTGCTCTCTCTAGTGCTCTCTCTCTAGTGCTCTCTCTCTAGTGCTCTCTCTCTAGTGCTCTCTCTAGTGCTCTCTCTAGTGCTCTCTCTAGTGCTCTCTCTAGTGCTCTCTCTCTAGTGCTCTCTCTCTCTAGTGCTCTCTCTCTAGTGCTCTCTCTCTCTCTCTCTCTCTAGTGCTCTCTCTCTCTCTCTCTCTCTCTCTCTCTCTCTCTCTCTCTCTCTCTCTCTAGTGCTCTATCTAGTGCTCTCTCTCTCTCTCTCTCTCTCTCTCTCTCTCTCTCTCTCTCTCTAGTGCTCTCTCTCTAGTGCTCTCTCTCTCTAGTGCTCTCTCTCTAGTGCTCTCGCTCTCTCTAGTGCTCTCTCTCTCTCTCTCTAGTGCTCTCTCTCTCTAG
>NC_068450.1:17770129-17772629 GCF_023373465.1 Oncorhynchus keta | reverse complement strand
CTCTCTCTCTCTCTCTCTCTCTCTCTCTCTCTCTCTCTCTCTCTCTCTCTAGTGCTCTCTCTCTCTCTCTCTCTCTCTCTCTTCTCTCTCTCTCTCTCTCTCTCTCTCTCTCTCTCTCTCTCTCTCTCTCTCTAGTGCTCTCTCTCTCTCTCTCTCTAGTGCTCTCTCTAGTGCTCTCTAGTGCTCTCTCTCTAGTGCTCTCTCTCTAGTGCTCTCTTTCTAGTGCTCTCTCTCTCTCTAGTGCTCTCTCTCTCTCTAGTGCTCTCTCTCTCTAGTGCTCTCTCTCTCTAGTGCTCTCTCTCTCTAGTGCTCTCTCTCTCTCTAGTGCTCTCTCTCTAGTGCTCTCTCTCTAGTGCTCTCGCTCTCTCTAGTGCTCTCTCTAGTGCTCTCTCTCTAGTGCTCTCTCTCTCTAGTGCTCTATCTCTCTAGTGCTCTCTCTCTAGTGCTCTCTCTCTAGTGCTCTCTCTCTAGTGCTCTCTCTCTAGTGCTCTCTCTCTAGTGCTCTCTCTCTAGTGCTCTCTCTAGTGCTCTCTCTAGTGCTCTCTCTAGTGCTCTCTCTCTCTCTAGTGCTCTCTCTCTCTCTCTCTCTCTCTCTCTCTCTCTCTCCTAGTGCTCTCTCTCTAGTGCTCTCTCTCTAGTGCTCTCGCTCTCTCTCTAGTGCTCTCTCTCTCTAGTGCTCTCGCTCTTTAGTGCTCTCTCTAGTGCTCTCTCTAGTGCTCTCTCTAGTGCTCTCTCTCTCTCTAGTGCTCTCTCTCTCTCTCTCTCTCTCTAGTGCTCTCTCTCTAGTGCTCTCTCTCTAGTGCTCTCGCTCTCTCTCTAGTGCTCTCTCTCTAGTGCTCTCGCTCTCTCTCTCTCTCTAGTGCTCTCTCTCTGCTCTCTCTCTCTAGTGCTCTCTCTCTCTAGTGCTCTCTCTCTCTAGTGCTCTCTCTCTAGTGCTCTCTCTCTAGTGCTCTCTCTAGTGCTCTCTCTAGTGCTCTCTCTAGTGCTCTCTCTCTAGTGCTCTCTCTCTCTCTCTCTCTCTCTCTCTCTCTCTCTCTCTCTAGTGCTCTCTCTTAGTGCTCTCTCTCTCTCTCTCTCTGTGCTCTCTCTCTCTCTCTCTCTCTAGTGCTCTCTCTCTAGTGCTCTCTCTGCTCTCCCTCTAGTGCTCTCTCTCTAGTGCTCTCTCTCTCTCTCTCTCTCTAGTGCTCTCTCTCTCTCTCTCTCTAGTGCTCTCTCTCTCTCTCTCTAGTGCTCTCTCTCTCTCTCTCTCTCTAGTGCTCTCTCTCTCTCTCTCTAGTGCTCTCTCTCTCTCTCTCTAGTGCTCTCTCTCTCTCTCTAGTGCTCTCTCTATTGCTCTCGCTCTCTCTAGTGCTCTCTCTAGTGCTCTCTCTCTAGTGCTCTCTCTAGTGCTCTCTCTCTAGTGCTCTCTTTCTAGTGCTCTCTCTCTCTAGTGCTCTCTCTCTCTAGTGCTCTCTCTCTCTCTAGTGCTCTCTCTCTCTAGTGCTCTCTCTCTCTAGTGCTCTCTCTCTAGTGCTCTCTCTCTCTAGTGCTCTCGCTCTCTCTAGTGCTCTCGCTCTCTCTAGTGCTCTCGCTCTCTCTCTAGTGCTCTCTCTCTAGTGCTCTCTCTCTCTAGTGCTCTATCTCTCTAGTGCTCTCTCTCTCTCTAGTGCTCTCTCTCTAGTGCTCTCTCTCTAGTGCTCTCTCTCTAGTGCTCTCTCTAGTGCTCTCTCTCTAGTGCTCTCTCTAGTGCTCTCTCTAGTGCTCTCTCTAGTGCTCTCTCTCTAGTGCTCTCTCTCTCTCTAGTGCTCTCTCTCTCTAGTGCTCTCTCTCTAGTGCTCTCTCTCTCTAGTGCTCTCTCTCTAGTGCTCTCGCTCTCTCTAGTGCTCTCTCTCTAGTGCTCTCTCTCTCTAGTGCTCTCTCTCTCTAGTGCTCTCTCTCTCTAGTGCTCTCTCTCTAGTGCTCTCTCTCTAGTGCTCTCTCTCTAGTGCTCTCTCTCTAGTCTCTCTCTAGTGCTCTCTCTAGTGCTCTCTCTAGTGCTCTCTCTCTAGTGCTCTCTCTCTAGTGCTCTCTCTCTAGTGCTCTCTCTCTCTCTCTCTCTCTAGTGCTCTCTCTCTCTCTCTCTCTAGTGCTCTCTCTCTAGTGCTCTCTCTCTCTCTCTCTAGTGCTCTAGTCTCTCTCTCTCTCTCTAGTGCTCTCTCTCTCTCTCTCTAGTGCTCTCTCTCTCTCTAGTGCTCTGCTCTCTCTCTCTCTCTCTCTAGTGCTCTCTCTCTCTCTCTAGTCTCTAGTGCTCCTCTCTCTGCTCTCTCTAGTGCTCTCTCTCTCTCTCTCTCTCTCTCTCTAGTGCTCTCTCTAGTGCTCTCTCTCTAGTGCTCTCTCTCTCTCTCTCTCTCTCTCTCTCTCTCTCTCTCTCTCTCTCTCTCTCTCTAGTGCTCTCTCTCTCTCTAGTGCTCTCTCTAGTGCTCTCTCTAGTGCTCTCCCTCTAGTGCTCTCTCTCTAGTGCTCTCGCTCTCTCTAGTGCTCT
>NC_068450.1:17717629-17765129 GCF_023373465.1 Oncorhynchus keta | reverse complement strand
CCTATACAGTGCACCCTATTCCCTATACAGTGCACCCTATTCCCTTTACAGTGCACCCTACGGGTAATTCCACCAGACCAAAATGTATCCTGCAGTCCTTCTCCACCTCAGAAAGATGTTATCTCTCTCACACACACACACACACACACACACACACACACACACACACACACACACACACACACACACACACACACACACACACACACACACACACACACACACACACACACACACACACACACAGGGAGAGACGAAAGCAAAGGGAAAGAAGCAAAATGACTCAGAGCAATTGCACCCCGAGAATTTAAAACATGTTTGACATTAAAGAAATCTTGAGTTGGCGTTCTCAGTGAAACTTCAACATCTTTGATCTGCTAGTGAATTCAATGTCTCTGATCTGCTAGGGAATTCAATGTCTCTGATCTGCTAGTGAATTAAATGCCTCTGATCTGCTAGTGAATTCAATGTCTGATCTGCTAGTGAATTAAATGTCTCTGATCTGCTAGTGAATTCAATGCCTCTGATCTGCTAGTGAATTAAATGTCTCTGATCTGCTAGTGAATTTCATGTCTCTGATCTGCTAGTGAATTAAATGTCTCTGATCTGCTAGTGAATTAAATGTCTCTGATCTGCTAGTGAATTAAATGTCTCTGATCTGCTAGTGAATTAAATGTCTCTGATCTGCTAGTGAATTCAATGCCTCTGATCTGCTAGTGAATTAAATGTCTCTGATCTGCTAGTGAATTAAATGTCTCTGATCTGCTAGTGAATTAAATGTCTCTGATCTGCTAGTGAATTAAATGTCTCTGATCTGCTGATCTGCTAGTGAATTAAATGTCTCTGATCTGCTAGTGAATTAAATGTCTCTGATCTGCTAGTGAATTAAATGTCTCTGATCTGCTAGTGAATTAAATGTCTCTGATCTGCTAGTGAATTAAATGTCTCTGATCTGCTAGTGAATTAAATGTCTCTGATCTGCTAGTGAATTAAATGTCTCTGATCTGCTAGTGAATTAAATGTCTCTGATCTGCTAGTGAATTAAATGTCTCTGATCTGCTAGTGAATTCAATGCCTCTGATCTGCTAGTGAATTAAATGTCTCTGATCTGCTGGTGAATTTCATGTCTCTGATCTGCTAGTGAATTAAATGTCTCTGATCTGTTAGTGATTTCAAACTCATGGGTTCCAGTAGAAGAGCATTACAATGAAATGAAACGGTAGGCCGGCCCTACCCTCTCTCTCTTATTAACTGTGTGTTGTCTTAGGAATGCTGCGGTATCTATTTCCATCCCCCGGTCTGTCACACGTCAGGGTAGCAGAGGTTCTGATTGGAGGTTTACAGTATTACTACTATATTACAGATCTTATAAAAGGGTCTCAGCTTTATGGTCTCTTTCTATTTTCTTCATGACCTGCGCTGGTGAGATCCTCTCTCTCTTTCTAACTCATCTCCCAAGAGCTTTAGGGCATGGTATTTCAGGCTACGACCTCTCTCCTCCTCCCTGTCTGATCATGCCCAGATTATGAGTGTTTAGTTAATTCCGTGTATTACCTTATATCTTACAGACATGCTCCAAAACTACTAAATAATGTTTTAAACCTCCCTTTGGGCTGGATGTGTAGTTGTTTAGTTCATACAGTTGTGTAGTATCATAATGTGTAGTTCATACATGCATCATCTATGAGCAGAATTACTGTTTTACCTCAATTAGCCACAAAATCCTTAGTTTGAGTGCAATTGTTTTTCTGGATGCTGTGCTTTGCCATTTTCCTTACATTTTCCCTTACATGGGCCGGCCACCTAGCAACTCCAGTTCTAGTCAATGAGCTTCAGTCCCTTAACAGTTGAGTGACAGCTAGCAAGAGGCACACACAGCAGAGTGTGGTGCACATACAGTATCTGCACATGGTAAGTCATTTTCAGGGACCTCATTTAGCTACTTTCAGAACTACTGGATAAAAAGTATACAAAAGAACAGGAGAACGGCTTTAAGCTTGTGCCTCGTGTCATGTAATCATTCATATAACAATGTAATTCATTATTCACTTTCGATAGACAATTGTCTGACCATTCTTGATGTTTTTTTTCCTGGTACTCAACAATTATTACTCAGTCCTGCTTGCATATTGCTAAATCATAGTGTTATTAAGGGTTGCAGGTGAGATATATATGATAAATAGGACTTCACTCCAAAATGTATACAGTAGGTGCATGTAGAATCGAATGATTTTAAAACATTTCAACAACATTTCAGCTTAAATGTGTATAGAGCCTTCATCTAAGCTTGGCCTGTTCT
Source organism: Oncorhynchus keta (assembly GCF_023373465.1). NCBI lineage: Eukaryota > Metazoa > Chordata > Actinopteri > Salmoniformes > Salmonidae > Oncorhynchus > Oncorhynchus keta. The sequence continues at coordinate 17,762,830 of NC_068450.1, read as the reverse complement.
CAGCGAGACACACATGGTTTAACACTATAGCTGTCTGTCTTCTCCTCTAACCATAGAGTTGGTTCTGGGTTCCACATTCTGAAATTGCATATCTGTCCCCCCAGCTTTATCATTGGAATGTGATACGAAACGAGGCAGCGGTGTGTTTTAGGACCATGCGGACTCCTCCAAGCGGTCGGGTTAGGTTATTTGGAGTGTTTATCAGACCGGATAAAAAATAAACAAAATGCTAAATGAATTATGTCCCCCCACTTCTAAAAACAAATTTGCACCACTGCATCTAAGAGGCTGATAGATGCCTTTAAATGTGAGTCAAGTTGTTTTATTTGATGTATTTATTTCACCTTTATTTAACCAGGTAGGCAGGTTGAGAACAAGTTCTCATTTATAATTGCGACCTGACCAAGATAAAGCAAAGCAGTTCGACACACACAACAACACAGAGTTACACTTGGAGTAAAACAAATAATACAGTAGAAACAAGTCTATATACGATGTGAGCAAATGAGGTGAGTTAAGGGAGGTAAAGGCAAAAAAAGCCATGGTGGCAAAGCAAATACAATATAGTAATTAAACACTGGAATGGTAGATTTGCAGTGGAAGAATGTGCAAAGTAGAAATAAAAATAATGGGGTGCAAAGGAGCAAAATAAATAAATAAAATAAAATAAATACAGTAGGGAAAGAGGTAGTTGTTTGGGCTAAATTTTAGGTGGGCTATGTACATGTGCAGTAATCTATGAGCTGCTCTGACAGCTGGTGCTTAAAGCTAGTGAGGGTGATAAGTGTTTCCAGTTTCAGAGATTTTTGTAGTTCGTTCCAGTCATTGGCAGCAGAGAACTGGAAGGAGAGGCGGCCAAAGAAAAAATTGGTTTTGGGGGTGACTAGAGAGATATACCTGCTGGAGCGTGTGCTACAGGTGGGTGATGCTATGGTGACCAGCGAGCTGAGATAAGGGGGGACTTTACCTAGCAGGGTCTTGTAGATGACCTGGAGCCAGTGGGTTTGGCGACGAGTATGAAGCGAGGGCCAGCCAACGAGAGCGTACAGGTCGCAATGGTGGGTAGTATATGGGGCTTTGGTGACGAAACGGATGGCACTGTGATAGACTGCATCCAATTTGTTGAGTAGGGTATTGGAGGCTATTTTGTAAATGACATCGCCAAAGTCGTGGATTGGTAGGATGGTCAGTTTTACAAGGGTATGTTTAGCAGCATGAGTGTAGGATGCTTTGTTGCGAAACAGGAAGCCAATTCTATATTTAACTTTGGATTGGAGATGTTTGACGTGAGCCTGGAAGGAGAGTTTACAGTCTAACCAGACACCTAGGTATTTGTAGTTGTCCACGTATTCTAAGTCATAGCCGTCCAGAGTAGTGATGTTGGACAGGCGGGCAGGTGTAGGCAGCGATCAGTTGAAAAGCATGCATTTAGTTTTACTTGTATTTAAGAGCAATTGGAGGCCACGGAAGGAGAGTTGTATGGCATTGAAGCTTGCCTGGAGGGTTGTTAACAACAGTGTCCAAAGAAGGGCCAGAAGTATACAGAATGGTGTCGTCTGCGTAGAGGTCGATCAGAGACTCAACAGCAGCAAGAGCGACATCATTGATGTATACAGAGAAGAGAGCCACTCCAAGAATGAAACCCTGTGGCACCCCCATTGCCAGAGGTCCGGACAACAGACCCTCCGATTTGACACACTGAACTCTATCAGATAAATAGTTGGTGAACCAGGTGAGGCAATCATTTGAGAAACCTGTCGATGCTGTCGAGTCTGCCGTTGAGGATGTGGTGGTTGAGAGTCAAAAGCCTTGGCCAGATCAATGAATACGGCTGCACAGTAATGTTTCTTATCGATGGCGGTTAAGATATCGTTTAGGACCATGAGCGTGGCTGACGTGCACCCATGAACAGCTCTGAAACCAGATTGCATAGCAGAGAGGGTATGGTGAGATTCGAAATGGTCGATAATCTGTTTGTTGACTTGGCTTTCGAAGACCTTAGAAAGGCAGGGTAGGATAAATATACGTCTGTAGCAGTTTGGGTCAAGAGTGCCTCCCCCTTTAAAGAGGGGGATGACCGCAACTGCTTTCCAATCTTTGGGAATCTCAGACGACACGAAAGAGAGGTTGAATTATTGGTAACACACAGTGATGTTCTCTGTCTCTTTGTCCTCACACCCTGATAAACTGTCAGTAATTTGAGTTTCCAGGCATTGCTTCCGGCTATGTCCAGCACTCTGACTCAGTCGAGTGTGAGTCGCGCAGATGCGACTTGTCAGACATGTTCTACCCACAATGCACTCCACCACTCTCTGCCGTCCGCCTCGCCAAACCCCTGGGACGGCACAGAGACATTGACAGCCATGGTACCTTCCATCACTCCCTCTTATCTCTCTGCCTCTCGTTCTCTCTCTCTAACCATCTCTTTCTCCATCTATCCACTCTGTCTCTGTCTATTTCTGTCTCTCATCCCTTTCCCTGTCCTACAAGCCATTCTAAACATCAGAACTATGTCAATGATGAGGGATATCTCACGTTGACCACCGCTGGTCCTCTGAGTCTCAACCTTCTCTAATGGACATGGAACTCACAATTTGATGCTTTTTCCTTGTTATTTCAAGGTTGAACTTTTTTCATTATCATGGTCAATTTCTGCACATATAGTATGTTTTGAGATGTATATATTCATGCTACAAAGGAAATAATATAGGCCAGAGATGTCAGTTTGCTTTATTGGATGTGACTCAATCCACCGCATCCACCGATATTGCGTTTCCACATCTTGGGTGAAAGGTGACAGAGCTAGAGAGGGGTTTGACAGACCAGGAGACATCCCATCTGAGGTAAAAGGTGACAGAGATAGAGAGGGGTTTGACAGACCAGGAGACATCCCATCTGAGGTAAAAGGTGACAGAGCTAGAGAGAGGTTTGACAGACCAGGAGACATCCCATCTGAGGTGAAAGGTGAAAGAGCTAGAGAGGGGTTTGACAGACCAGGAGACATCCCAGGGTGAGACATCCCATCTGAGGTGAAGAGCTAGAAAGGTTTGAGACCAGGAGACATCCCATCTGAGGTGAAAGGTGACAGAGCTAGAGAGGGGTTTGACAGACCAGGAGACATCCCATCTGAGGTGAAAGGTGACAGAGATAGAGAGGGGTTTGACAGACCAGGAGACATCCCATCTGAGGTGAAAGGTGACAGAGCTAGAGAGGGGTTTGACAGACCGTGAGACGTCCCGAAAAACAGTCTTCTCACAAAATCTGTACCGTCCAAACAATTTGGGATACACACTAATATGACCCCTCTGTGGAAAGATGAGATTCTCCAGAGAACTTGTCTGAAGGTCACCCAGTACCAGTTGAAAACATTTGTGGAAGTATATATGGTGACTGTTTACTGCCAATAAGGGGTTAAGTACATACAAATACATATATCTCTCGTGCATGCACACTGACACGGTCGCCAGTTGTACGGTGATTCCTCTGACACATTGGTGCATCTGGCTTTCGGGTTAAGCGGGCAGTGAGTCAAGAAGCAGTGCGGCTTGACAGGTTCGTGTTTTTGAGGATGCATGGCTCTCGACCTTTGCCTCTCCCGAGTCCGTACGGGAGTTGAGGATGCATGGCTCTCGACCTTCGCCTCTCCCGAGTCCGTACAGGAGCTGAGGATGCAAGGGGGAGAGAGGCCTTCTCAACAAAGTTTGTCTTCACCCCCACCACCACTCTAGTTCCTTACCTACCAAAGAGGAACAAGAATGTGGTCCTCCTGAGCACACTACACAAAACGGGTGAGATCAGTGATCGTAATGACAGGAAGCCATCCATCATCCTGGACTACAACCACAACCTAGGAGGCGTGGACAACCTGGACAAGGTGATTAGAACTTACAGCTGCAGGAGGAGGACTGCCCGCTGGCCCCTGGTCATCTTCCATAACATCATTGATGTGTCCTCATACAATGCCTTCGTGATATGGAACAAGATCAACCCTACCTGGATGCCTGATAAGCGGAACAAGAGGAAGGTGTTCCTGGAGCAGCTAGGAAAGGCACTTGTAACTCCACACATTCAAAGAAGGGAGCGCCTGCCCCACACAGCAGCCTCTGCAGGGCTTGTGAAAGTTGTTCAGGGGGCTGAATCTTGTCCTGATCCACCTGAGGCTGCAGCTGTGTCAGGCAAGAGGAGGAGATGCCAATTCCGCCCTCCAAAGAAGGACTGTAAAACAAATACTATCTGCTGCACATGTGAGAGAAATGGGAGAAGACTAGTATTTTGTAGTTGAATTACTCATTGTACAGTATATAAGAATATGTCACTATGTTGCCAAAAAAGTTCAAGACTGTTATTGTTTCCCTTCAATAAAATGCATTCAAAACTACTTTCTGCTACTTTCTTAGACTATACAAATGCTATATCTTGCTAAAACATGTATGTTTACACCAATGCAGTACCTAGAGCTGTACTAATAATAATAATAAACCTCTGCTTTAGTAAAGAAAACATTGATGACAGGTGTGTTGTACTAAAAATATGTGGTGTCCACTGATTAAATGCAGTCTTTCTGTATTGTGAAGAGGAAAAACCCAGATATTCACAAAGTTTGGTGATGAATGACAGGTTGTTTCTTCATGCAAAATAGATTTGGGGTTTAAAATTCAATTAATCTACATACTTTTAGGGGTTTATAGTGAAGGCAGGTCATTTTCGACCCTTAGGACAAGGGGAGTATACACAATGTTAAGACTACACAAGGGTTAAAACCACTTCATATAGCTTAGTAGAACCCTCCCCTCCTCCCCTGGCTTAGAATTTTAATGCAAAGAAACTGAGTTCAAATACATATGAAAAAATAGCAAATGTTTCCTGATCTTTCTTATATCTCTCAGATACCGGACATTTCGACATTTAGACATTTGGGGTGGGACTATCTGTTGTTCCATGAAGTGAATCTGTTTTTAAATGTGTTTGTATGGGCTGGTAGTAGTAAGGACAAACATTGTTATTTCATCAAATACTTTTAAAATATATTTTTGGGTATATTTCAAACAGTCTTCAAATTCTAAATTAAATAGGGTTACCTTCTCTTTCTAGCATGGATATGGTTCCTCCAGCCTCAAGAGTGTCAAGATGTCCTGTGATCTTGTTGTGTTTTATTTCGTCCAATCAGATGCATCCTTCCTGCAGTGTCACGCTTGATTGGTTCGGATGAATTACTGTTAATTAGAACTGTAAGGGAAACTGTCAAAATGGAGATGAGCTGTAGCACGTTGCATCTCCCGACTCAGGTGGTTCACAGATGTGATGTGTAGCCTACAGTCCACACAGAGAGAGAGAGAGAGAGCAAGAGAGAGATTGGGGCTGGAGCTATAGAACATAGCGATAATGTTATATCACAGAGAGAGAGAGGTAGAGAGAGAGAGCTAGAGAGAGAAAGCTTGGTACTTCTATTACCAACCAAAGAAGGTCTTCAACAGAACATTAATATTCTAGAGCAATATTGCCAATATTGGGCCCTGCAGTAAATCGGGCAACTTTAAAATGTCAGTGAATGCACTCAAAGAAAAAGCCCGGAGAGCAATGTATGCAATAAAAAATAAATGATTCAAAATCAACATCCCAATTAGAATTTGGACTAAAATATTTGACAGTGTAATCCTACCAATAGCTCTTTATGGAAGTGAGGTTTGGGGGCCACTCAATAAACTGGACTTTAAAATGTGGAACAAACATCCAATTGAAGCCCTACATGCAGAATTCTGTCGGGAAAAGTTCAGAGAAATACACCAACTAATGCATTTAGGGCAGAATTGGGCTGTTTTCCAGTAGTAATGAAAAGATCATACAATTTTTGGCTACATCTAAATTCAAGTCCAAATTCAAGTCTGCAATTTAAAGCACTTCAAACCCAAAAACGAGCCCTCTCAGTCAGCTGGTGTTGGACCTCACCAACCAAGCTGACACCAGCACTGCTTCAAAAGAAAGAATTCCAATAAGCAAAATAATATTTACAACATTGGAAAAACTAAACAAAATCCCAAAGCCGACTAAATGACCCTAAACAGAGAAAATGAATTGGCTGATTATCTCTACTCTGTCAGAGATACGAAGCAGAGACAGATCCTTACCAAGTACAGGCTGAGTGACCACCGATTGGCAATAGAAACCGGCAGACATAAAAAGACATGGCTACCCAAAGAGGAGCGTGTATGTGGTCACTGCATGACAGGGGAGGTGGAGACAGAGATGCACTTTCTCCTTTACTGTGATAAATATTCCTCACAAAGAGATTCATTATTCAGAGAAATGACTACATTTATTCCACATTTTTACAAATTAAACCCAGAGGAAAACTAAAAATACTCATGGGTGAAGGAGCAACTGCTCCTCTTGTAGCCAAATATGTATTTTCCTGCGACTGCCTGAGGGACACTGAATAATAACATCTGCATAGTAAGCAGCAACTTACTTATTATTACTATTATTGTTATGACTATTATTATTGATGTTTATCATTCCGAATAGTAGTGGTATGGGTGGTAATGGTAATGATAACAGTTTAGTGATGGTAGTAGTAGTCGTAGTAATGATGATGGTAGTTGTAGTACTGATATAAAGGAGAAGATGACCGTTTTATTATTGATATTTTTGTATTTAATTTTGTATTATTATTTACTACCATTTTATATTATTATTTGCTATCATTTATAATGTTGTTACAATGTATATTGTATACATTGTTGCTTTGGCAATATTCCTAACACAACCGTGTCAATAACTAGGTCCTTAATGCCAGGCCTTGTGATATATGTATTGTATCGTCATAATAATACCATTCAAATGCTAATTAAACTGTTCATAGAAAGGGTTCTAGCAAGAACCCTCCAAAGATAAAATGGTTATAGGCATAACCCTTCATTGGGGGTTCTGGATAGAACCATATACAAGGTGTTCTTTGAAGAACCCAAAATAGAGGGTTCTAAATTAAACTCTTTGTAAGGGGTTTCTACCCATCACCAAAAAGGGTTCCCCTATTGGGACAAACCAAAGAACTGTTCTGTCTGCGGCTAGCCTGACCTGTTCACTGGATGTGCTATCTTCTCCTGTTTTGGACTCTCTCTCTGTCTACCTGACCTGTTCACTGGATGTGCTATCTTCTCCTGTTTTGGACTCTCTCTGTCTACCGTACCTGTTCACTGGATGTGCTATCTTCTCCTGTTTTGGACTCTCTCTGTCTACCGTACCTGTTCACTGGATGTGCTATCTTCTCCTGTTTTGGACTCTCTCTCTGTCTACCTGACCTGTTCACTGGATGTGCTATCTTCTCCTGTTTTGGACTCTCTCTGTCTGTCTACCGTACCTGTTCACTGGATGTGCTATCTTCTCCTGTTTTGGACTCTCTCTGTCTACCTGACCTGTTCACTGGATGTGCTATCTTCTCCTGTTTTGGACTCTCTCTCTGTCTACCGTACCTGTTCACTGGATGTGCTATCTTCTCCTGTTTTGGACTCTCTCTGTCTACCGTACCTGTTCACTGGATGTGCTATCTTCTCCTGTTTTGGACTCTCTCTCTGTCTGTCTACCGTACCTGTTCACTGGATGTGCTATCTTCTCCTGTTTTGGACTCTCTCTGTCTACCTGACCTGTTCACTGGATGTGCTATCTTCTCCTGTTTTGGACTCTCTCTCTGTCTACCTGACCTGTTCACTGGATGTGCTATCTTCTCCTGTTTTGGACTCTCTCTGTCTACCTGACCTGTTCACTGGATGTGCTATCTTCTCCTGTTTTGGACTCTCTCTCTGTCTACCTGACCTGTTCACTGGATGTGCTATCTTCTCCTGTTTTGGACTCTCTCTGTCTACCGTACCTGTTCACTGGATGTGCTATCTTCTCCTGTTTTGGACTCTCTCTCTGTCTACCGTACCTGTTCACTGGATGTGCTATCTTCTCCTGTTTTGGACTCTCTCTCTGTCTACCGTACCTGTTCACTGGATGTGCTATCTTCTCCTGTTTTGGACTCTCTCTCTGTCTACCTGACCTGTTCACTGGATGTGCTATCTTCTCCTGTTTTGGACTCTCTCTGTCTACCGTACCTGTTCACTGGATGTGCTATCTTCTCCTGTTTTGGACTCTCTCTCTGTCTACCTGACCTGTTCACTGGATGTGCTATCTTCTCCTGTTTTGGACTTTCTCTCTGTCTACCTGACCTGTTCACTGGATGTGCTATCTTCTCCTGTTTTGGACTCTCTCTCTGTCTACCGTGACCTGTTCACTGGATGTGCTATCTTCTCCTGTTTTGGACTCTCTCTCTGTCTACCGTACCTGTTCACTGGATCTACCTGACCTGTTCACTGGATGTGCTATCTTCTCCTGTTTTGGACTCTCTCTCTGTCTACCTGACCTGTTCACTGGATGTGCTATCTTCTCCTGTTTTGGACTCTCTCTGTCTACCGTACCTGTTCACTGGATGTGCTATCTTCTCCTGTTTTGGACTCTCTCTCTGTCTACCTGACCTGTTCACTGGATGTGCTATCTTCTCCTGTTTTGGACTTTCTCTCTGTCTACCTGACCTGTTCACTGGATGTGCTATCTTCTCCTGTTTTGGACTCTCTCTCTGTCTACCGTACCTGTTCACTGGATGTGCTATCTTCTCCTGTTTTGGACTCTCTCTCTGTCTACCGTCCTGTTCACTGGATGTGCTATCTTCTCCTGTTTTGGACTCTCTCTCTGTCTACCGTACCTGTTCACTGGATGTGCTATCTTCTCCTGTTGTGGACTCTCTCTCTGTCTACCGTACCTGTTCACTGGATGTGCTATCTTCTCCTGTTTTGGACTCTCTCTCTGTCTACCGTACCTGCTGTCTATAACTCTGAATGATCGGCTATGAAATGCCAACTGACATTTACTCCTGAGGTGCTGACCTGTTGCACCCTCTACAGCCACTGTGATTATTATTATCTGACCTTGCTGGTCATCTATGAACGTTTGAACTTCTTGGCCATGTTCTGTTATACTCTCCACCCGGCACAGCCAGAAGAGGACTGGCCAACCATCATAGCCTGGTTCCTCTCTAGGTTTATTCCTGGTTTCTGGCCTTTCTAGGGAGTTTTTCCTAGGCACAGTGCTTCTACATCTGCATTGCTTGCTGTTTGAGGTTGTAGGCTGGGTTTCTGTACAACACTTTGTGACATCGGCTGATGTAAAAATGGCTTTATAAATAGATTTGATTAACTTAGCACCTTTTTGTAGAGAGAGGCTGGAGCTGGCGCTAGAGAACATAGCTAACCACAGAGAGAGGGGGAGTGCATCCCAAAAATCTCTGATGTGAATTCTTCTCCTTGTCTCCTCTGGTTCATTCAATCAATTAACTGCAAATGAATTAAATTCAATTCAATACCATTAATGCTCCTGTAGGGAAATATAGATTTTGTGTCACAAGGTTTCAACCTTTATGAATGGACAGTTGAAAGTAGTTTGATAGACGTTCCAACAAGCTATATTGACAACCCATGACATCACAAAGACACAGTGATAATCTCCATTCTAGTGGTACCTCCGATGTATTTAAACTGTCTCAGCCGCAGTTGTATAACATGATCCTCTAAAGAGACTTGTGGAGTAAGAAGAGAAAACACATCCACTTTGAAGAGAACATCTGTCTCTTTCTCAGCAGATTGCATCACTATTGACGTGTGATGCAATTAACATTTCAAGAATACTCAATTACCTTCTTAATGAGGCATCTATTAACCCTCACACCCACACACGCATTCATGCATGAACGCGCACAGACACACACACTACAAGCAGTGTCCGTACTGAGAGATAGGAGGAGGAGAAGCACTATGGAAAGAAGAAGAGACAGTGTTGTCAATCACCACCTTCCGGAGACACCTGAAACCCCACCTCTTTAAGGAAGACCTAGGATAGGATAAGTAATCCTTCTCACCCCCCCCTAAAAGATTTAGATGCACTATTGTAAAGTGGCTGTTCCACTGGATGTCATAAGGTGAATGCACCAATTTGTAAGTCGCTCTGGATAAGAGCGTCTGCTAAATGACTTAAATGTAAATGTAAATGTGTATTCATGCATGAATGCGCATACACACACACTACAAGCAGTGTCCGTACTGAGAGAAGGAAGAGGAGAAGCACTATGGAAAGAAGAAGAGACAGTGTTGTGTATTCATGGATGCCAAGGGAAGCCAGGCTTCCCCAAACAATTGATTCCCATTTTTTTTATGCATTTTTGGTCTCTGTGTGTTTCATCATTGTCCTTCAATTCTCAAGAGGCGGAATGTATCTCACTGGAGAAAGAATCCTAGTGAGGGAAACAGCGCCCCTCTGTCTCTGTATGTGTAGCCCATCTATCTGATGCAGTCTGGTCAGAAAGAGTATGACATTGCTGCTTCCCATGACATGGATGGAAAACATTCTGTTTCCAAAACTGTAAAAATATTGTCTGTGAGTATAACAGAACTGAAATCCTGAGAAAAATCCAATCAGGAAGTGACACTTATTTTGAAACCCCTGTCTTTCTATGCATCCCTATTGCCCATTGAAAGGGATATCAACCAGATTCCTTTTTCTGTGGCTTCCCTAATGTGTCTACAGCCTTTAGCCGTAGTTTCAGGCCATTATTTTGAAGAATGAGAGTAAACGTCCACATTGCGTAAGTCTGATGTTGGCTCTCAGTGTGATTTTTGCACAACACAGAGAGGTAGCCATTTTTCCTCCCGGTCCTAGTGAAAAGCCAACTGTCCCGGTTGATATATTATCGAATAGATATTTGAAAAACACCGCTATTTCCAGTGGATTCCTAGGCATAACGCATCAAACTAATGGAGGTATTTGGATATAAAAAAAATATCTTTATGTAACAAAAGGAACATTTGCTGTCTAACTGAGGGTCTCGTGAGTGAAAACATCCGAAGCTCATCAAAGGTACACGATTAATTTGATTGCTTTTCTGATTTTCGTGACCAAGCTTCCTGATGCTAAGTGTACATAATGCTATGCTAGGCTATCGATAAACTTACACAACTGCTTGTATTGCTTTCGCTGTTAAGCATCATTTAAAAATCTGAGACGACAGGGTGTTTAACAAAAGTCTAAGCTGTGTTTCGTTAAATTTCACTTGTGATTTCATGAATATTAATATTTTCTATTAATATTTTGTTGACTGTTGCGCTATGCTATTCAGCGTTGCTGATGACAAATATACCGGATCCGGGATGGGTAGTTCTAAGAGGTATTAATTCATACATTGTCGTGCATCTTCTGTCCTGAGAGGATGGTTGGACACAGAGCCCTGCGGTTGGACAATGTTCTTCGGTTGGACACAGAGAAGTGCGGTAGACACAGCGTACTGTGGTTGGACACAGAGCACTGCGGTTGGACAGTGTTCTTCGGTTGGACACAGAGAAGTGCGGTAGACACAGCGTACTGTGGTTGGACACAGAGCACTGCGGTTGGACAGTGTTCTTCGGTTGAACACAGAGAAGTGTTACTGTGGTTGGACACAGAGCACTGCGGTTGGACAGTGTTCTTCGGTTGGACACAGAGAAGTGCGGTAGACACAGCGTACTGTGGTTGGACACAGAGCACTGCGGTTGGACAGTGTTCTTCGGTTGGACACAGAGAAGTGCGGTAGACACAGCGTACTGTGGTTGGACACAGAGCACTGCGGTTGGACAGTGTTCTTCGGTTGAACACAGAGAAGTGCGGTAGACACAGCGTACTGTGGTTGGACACAGAGCACTGCGGTTGGACAGTGTTCTTCGGTTGGACACAGAGCACTGCGGTTGGACACAGAGCACTGCGGTTGGACACAGAGCCCTGCGGTTGGACAGTGTTCTTCGGTTGGACACAGAGAAGTGCGGTAGACACAGCGTACTGTGGTTGGACACAGAGCACTGCGGTTGGACAGTGTTCTTCGGTTGGACACAGAGAAGTGCGGTAGACACAGCGTACTGTGGTTGGACACAGAGCACTGCGGTTGGACAGTGTTCTTCGGTTGGACACAGAGCACTGCGGTTGGACACAGAGCACTGCGGTTGGACACAGAGCACTGCGGTTGGACACAGAGCACTGCGGTTGGACAGTGTTCTTCGGTTGGACACAGAGCACTGCGGTTGGACACAGAGCACTGCGGTTGGACACAGAGCACTGCGGTTGGACACAGAGCACTGCGGTTGGACACAGAGCACTGCGGTTGGACACAGAGCACTGCCAAAAAATGGCACCGGAGGATATGGCCGCCGCTTTACGGTCTCCTTACCAATTGTGCTATTATGTGGGGTTTTTCGCGATATTTGTAAATTGTTTTGAACATAATGTTTCTGCAACCGTATCTTACGGAAGAAAAAGCAACGTAACCAAGACTAAGGAGATGATTGTGGACTACAGGAAAAGGAGCACCGAGCACGTCCCCATTCTCATTGACGGGGCTGTAGTGGAGCAGGTTACTCTGACTATTTGCATTGTGTGCCACCCCCAACCCCTCTTTTTACACTGCTACTCTCTGTTTATCTTATATGCGTAATCACTTTAACTATACATTCATGTACATACAACCTAAATTGGCCCGGCCAACCAGTGCTCCCGCACATTGGCTAACCGGGCTGTCTGCATTGTGTCCCCACACCCACCAACCCCTCTTTTTACGCTTCTGCTACCCTCAAATCAAATCAAATCAAATATATTTATATAGCCCTTCTTACATCAGCTGATATCTCAAAGTGCTGTACAGAAACCCAGCCTAAAACCCCAAACAGCAAGCAATGCAGGTGTAGAAGCACGGTGGCTAGGAAAAAACTCCCTAGAAAGGCCAGAACCCAGGAATAAACCTAGAGAGGAACCAGGCTCTGACGGATGGCCAGTCCTCTTCTGGCTGTGCCGGGTGGAGAGTATAACAGAACATGGCCAAGATGTTCAAATGTTCACAAATGACCAGCATGGTCAAATAATAATAATCACAGTAGTTGTCGAGGGTGCTGCAACTCAGCACATCAAGAGTAAATGTCAGTTGGCTTTTCATAGTCGATCATTAAGAGTATCTCTACCGCTCCTGCTGTCTCTAGAGAGTTGAAAACAGCAGGTCTGGGACAGGTAGCAACATCCAGTGAACAGGCCAGGGTTCCATAGTCGCAAGTAGAACAGTTGAAACTGGAGCAGCAGCACGTCCAGGTGGACTGGGGACAGCAAGGAGTCATCATGCCAGGTAGTCCAGAGGCATGGACCTAGGGCTCAGGTCTTCCGAGAGAGAAAAAAAAAAGAGAAAGAGAGAATTAGAGACAGCATATTTAAATTCACACTGGACACCGGATAAGACAGGAGAAGTACTCCAGATATAACAAACTGACCCTAGCCCCCCGACACATAAACTACTGCAGCATAAATACTGGAGAATGAGACAGGAGGGGTCAGGAGACACTGTGGCCCCATCCGGTGATACCCCCGGACAGGGCCAAACAGGAAGGATATAACCCCACCCACTTTGCCAAAGCACAGCCCCTACACCACTAGAGGGATACCTTCAACCACCAACTTACCATCCTGAGACAAGGCCGAGTATAGCCCACAAAGATCTCCGCCACGGCAAAACCCAAGGGGGGGGGGGCGCCAACCCAGACAGGAAGATCATGTCAGTGACTCAACCCACTCAAGTTACGCAACCTTCCTAGGGACGGCATGAAAGGGCACCAGTAAGCCAGTGACTCAGCCCCTGTAATAGGGTTAGAGGCAGAGAATCCCAGTGGAGCGAGGGGAACCGGCTAGACAGCAAGGGCGGTTCGTTGCTCCAGAGCCTTTCCGTTCACCTTCACACTCCTGGGCCAGACGACACTCAATCATATGACTCACTGAAGAGACGGGTCTTCAGTAAAGACTTAACTTCTTGCGTCGAGCCAACCCGGATCCGGGATCATGACTACAGCCTCAAGCCCATTACCATAACGCAACGTTAACTATTCATGAACATCACAAATGAAATGAAATCAATATGCTAGCTCTCATGCTTAGCCTTTTGTTAACAACACTGTCATCTCAGATTTTCAAAAATATGCTTCTCTACCATAGCAAAACTAGCATTTAGCATTTAGCGTTAGCATTTAGCATTAGCATTTAGCGTTAGCATCACCAGGCAACATTTTCACAAAAACTAGCAAAAACATTCAATAAATCATTTACCTTTGAAGAACTTTGGATGTTTTCAATGAGGAGACTCTCAGTTAGATAGCAAATGTTCAGTTTTCCTGAAAGATTATTTGTGCAGGAGAAATCGGTCCGTTTTCTGCGTCATGTTTGGCTACCAAATAAAAACGAAAATTCAGTTATAAAAACGCTGAACTTTTTCCAAAATAACTCCATAATATTGACTGAAACGTGGCAAACGTTGTTTAGAATCAATCCTCAAGGTGTTTTTCTACATATCTCTTCAATGATGTATCGTTCCTGGAAGTGTGCTTCTCCTTCTGTATCGCATGGTAAAATGATTGCCACTGAGAATTGCGCACCAATTTAGACAAAGGACACCAGGCGGACACCTGGCAAATGTAGTCTCTTATGGCCAATCTTCCAATGATATGCCTACAAATACGTCACAATGCTGCAGACATCTTGGACGAACGGCAGAGAGCATAAGCTCGTTCACAGCACATTCACAGCCATATAAGGAGACGATAGTAAAACAGAGCTTCAAAAATTCAGCTCATTTCCTGTTTGATGTTTCATCTTGGTTTCCTCTTTAGCATCAGTTCTGGGGCACTCACAGATAATATCTTTGCAGTTTTTAAAATGTCAGAGTGTTTTCTTTCCAAAGCTGCCAATTATATGCATAGTCGAGCATCTTTTCGTGACAAAATATTGCGCTTAAAACGGGCACGTTTTTTTAATCCAATAATGACATAGCGCCCCCATAGGTTGAAGAGGTTAAAGGTTGAGTCTCTCACATGGGTAGGCAGACCATTCCATAAAAATGGAGCTCTATAGGAGAAAGCCCTGCCTCCAGCTGTTTGCTTAGAAATTCTAGGGACAATTAGGAGGCCTGAGTCTTGTGACCGCGGCGTACGTGTAGGTATGTACGGCAGGACCAAATTGGAAAGATTGGTAGGAGCAAGCCCATGTAATGCTTTGTAGGTTAGCAGTAACACCTTGAAATCAGCCCTTGCCTTAACAGGAAGCCAGTATAGGGAGTCTAGCACTGGAGTAATATGATCAACTTTTTTGGTTCTAGTCAGGAATCTAGCAGCCGTATTTAGCACTGATTTATCCGGGTAGCCGGAAAGTAGAGCATTGCAGTAGTCTAACCTAGAAGTAACAACAGCATGGATTCATTTCTCTGCATCATTTTTGGACAGAAAGTTTCTGATTTTTGCAATGTTACGTAGATGGAAAAAAGCTGTCCTTGAAACAGTCTTGATATGTTCGTCAAAAGAGAGATCAGGGTCCAGAGTAACGCCAAGATCCTTCACAGTTTTATTTGAGACAACTGTACAACCATCAAGATTAATTGTCAGATTCAACAGAAGATATCTTTGTTTCTTGAGACCTAGAACAAGCATCTCTGTTTTGTCCGAGTTTAAAAGTAGAAAGTTTGCAGCCATCCACTTCCTTATGTCTGAAACACATGCTTCTAGCGAGGGCAATTTTGGGGCTTCACCATGTTTCATTGAAATGTACAGCTGTCTGTCATCCGCATAGCAGTGAAAGTTAACATTATGTTTTCGAATGACATCCCCAAGAGGTAAAATATATAGTAAAAACAATAGTGGTCCTAAAATGGAGCTTTAAGGAACAAGGAAGTGGAGAACAAACTCTCTGTTCATCATATATGCATAGTCACAGTTGGACAGTGTACTGCGGTTGGACACAGCGCACTGCGGTTGGACACTGCGCACTGCGGTAGGAGGCCAAAGCAGTGTGCATAGAGAATCGAGTAATGTTCCAAAGGCAGGAAGAAGCATGACAAAACATCCAGATTTATCCTGACACTAGACGATAGGGGGCAAACTTATGTTTTTAGTATCCATTTTAAAAAATCTAGAGGAAAGTGATGTTTGAAAATGATT
Source organism: Oncorhynchus keta (assembly GCF_023373465.1). Taxonomy (NCBI): domain Eukaryota; kingdom Metazoa; phylum Chordata; class Actinopteri; order Salmoniformes; family Salmonidae; genus Oncorhynchus; species Oncorhynchus keta. The sequence goes on along the minus strand of NC_068450.1, from coordinate 17,746,763 downwards.
GACAACTTATCTTAGGAGTTTCTCCAAGATTATATTCATAATAGCTTTTCTTTTCACATCGCTCCTTCACGATAGATAGAAGGCCACAATATGAATCAATAACACAAAGCTCTCAAATCCTTCCAGAATGTTGCTGGCTGAGTTTAGTGCAAATCTCCACAAAAAAAGAGTTCTGTGTCACTTTGAATCAGACAAACATCCATCTCACAGCTGACGACTGCTCTGTGTGTGTGTTGATGGACATGTATTGAGCTGGAAAACACACACACACGCACGAGACAGCAGGCTATTGGCAATTATAAGGCCATGTGCGAGGGAATGAATAGCACTTGGTGGAGAAGGAGATAGATTGAGGAGAAGTAACAGTACACAGTACATAAAAAAGGGTTCTTTGGCTGGCCCCATAGGATAACCCGTTTCTAACTGGAACCAAAAAGGGTTCTTCTATAGAGACAGCCGATGAACCCTTTTGGAACATCTTGCTGGGTGTTATGTTCACAGAGATAATATACGAGAGACAGAGAGAGAGACAGAGACAAAGATAGACAGAGAGAGACAGAGAAAGCGAGAGATCTATCATTCAAGTCAATCTGTTGAGAAAATGAGGGTAAACACACACGCGGGTACAACAGGACAGAGAGAGAAACAACCAAGCCACGAGAGAAAGGAGAACTAGAGGAGACAGAGCACGCCTAAGTAGCTCTTTAAGAAGGTAATTAGAAACCGAATTGGGTATCTTTGTTTGAATTAGTGTTGCTGTCATCATCGCTGCTCAGAGACAAAGGAGTCGTTATAACGAGAGTCAACAATAGACTTCATCTATCCTCATCAACCATGTGACAGGTGGACACATCCACCTCTCTCTCTCTTGCTTGTTCTCTTGTCTTCTCCCTCTCTCGCTATATATTGTCTCTCATTCTCTCTGTTGTTCCCTTTGTTGTACTCTCTCTCTACCTGTCATTCCTTTTCTGTTGTCCTCTATCTGTCATGTCTCTCTCTCTCTCTCTCTCTCTCTCTCTCTCTCTCTCTGTCTCTCTCTCTCTCTCTCTACCTGTATTCTTGTCTCCTTCCTTGGTCATTCTCTTTCTCTGTGCTATCCATCATTAGTTCCATCCTGCTGCGGTGAGGAAGACAGATTGGCTCTAGGAGTGATGAGAGTGTCAGGGAAGACAGAGAGAACAAAGTCCTATCGTGAGTCATCAAAGTAGAGGTAGGAGAGAGGAGATCACTGGATGCAGAATCCCTACTATGTTTAGAGTAAAGCAAATACACCCATGGCTGGACTCCCGGACACAGATTAAGTCTAATCCTGGACAGAAAAGCACCTTCTATTCCCCATTGAACATGCTTTCAAATTCAGGACTAGGCTTAGTCTGGGTCCGGGAAACTGGCCCGTAGAGTACTTGTTGCTTGAGGCCTGAATAAGGGTGTAAACCCTACATGTGTTTGATAGAGTGCAGGTGGTGTGTTTATGACCCAGAGAACACATCCATCAGTGGTGGTTAACTGACTTAAGTGGAGGCAAACAGTTTGACCTTTAGTGACCCTGGGCTAGCTGACCTTAGGCTATTAGGGCAGGGCCATGAGGTAATGGACACTTTTGATTGATTAATCATTGATGAGGCGGATTATCCTAATTGATAACCTCAGATAGTATGGATAAGAAACATTAGCTTTGGTGTATCTAGCAGACCTGGCTTCAAATTGTGTATTTCAGTAATCAATTACTTCTATTGGATGTATTTGAAAATATTTTCAAATAATTTCCTATAACTAACCTACTATTTGAAAATGTTACAAAATATATATTATATATACATATATTTTATTCCAAATACATTATTTCTAGGTGTTACATGCCTCCTAGAAGGAGAGAGGTGCAGGAAACAGGAGCAGGAGAACAAGGAAGTCCCAGTGGCACAATCGTTTATTCAGAAGTCACAACTCAACAACAACATGGGGGGGGATACGCCCAAACGAGGTCGCCACACAGGGAAATAAACGCTACACACGGAGGAGAAATCTCTTCTCCTAAACACATACCAAAACGGTACAACTACCATGAGAAAGAAAACCCCGTGGTGCAGACACACACCCCTAACAAAGATACCACAGCAAACAATCCCACACAAAGACTAGCAGGCAGCAGAGGTAAATACAGTGCCTTGCGAAAGTATTCGGCCCCCTTGAACTTTGCGACCTTTTGCCACATTTCAGGCTTCAAACATAAAGATATACAACTGTATTTTTTTGTGAAGAATCAACAACAAGTGGGACACAATCATGAAGTGGAACGACATTTATTGGATATTTCAAACTTTTTTAACAAATCAAAAACTGAAAAATTGGGCGTGCAAAATTATTCAGCCCCCTTAAGTTAATACTTTGTAGCGCCACCTTTTGCTGCGATTACAGCTGTAAGTCGCTTGGGGTATGTCTCTATCAGTTTTACACATCGTTTTACACATTTCCCATTCCTCCTTGCAAAACAGCTCGAGCTCAGTGAGGTTGGATGGAGAGCATTTGTGAACAGCAGTTTTCAGTTCTTTCCACAGATTCTCGATTGGATTCAGGTCTGGACTTTGACTTGGCCATTCTAACACCTGGATATGTTTATTTTTGAACCATTCCATTGTAGATTTTGCTTTATGTTTTGGATCATTGTCTTGTTGGAAGACAAATCTCCGTCCCAGTTTCAGGTCTTTTGCAGACTCCATCAGGTTTTCTTCCAGAATGGTCCTGTATTTGGCTCCATCCATCTTCCCATCAATTTTAACCATCTTCCCTGTCCCTGCTGAAGAAAAGCAGGCCCAAACCATGATGCTGCCACCACCATGTTTGACAGTGGGGATGGTGTGTTCAGGGTGATGAGCTGTGTTGCTTTTACGCCAAACATAATGTTTTGCATTGTTGCCAAAAAGTTCAATTTTGGTTTCATCTGACCAGAGCACCTTCTTCCACATGTTTGGTGTGTCTCCCAGGTGGCTTGTGGCAAACTTTAAACAACACTTTTTATGGATATCTTTAAGAAATGGCTTTCTTCTTGCCACTCTTCCATAAAGGCCAGATTTGTGCAATATACGACTGATTGTTGTCCTATGGACAGAGTCTCCCACCTCAGCTGTAGATCTCTGCAGTTCATCCAGAGTGATCATGGGCCTCTTGGCTGCATCTCTGATCAGTCTTCTCCTTGTATGAGCTGAAAGTTTAGAGGGATGGCCAGGTCTTGGTAGATTTGCAGTGGTCTGATACTCCTTCCATTTCAATATTATCGCTTGCACAGTGCTCCTTGGGATGTTTAAAGCTTGGGAAATCTTTTTGTATCCAAATCCAGCTTTAAACTTCTTCACAACAGTATCTCGGACCTGCCTGGTGTGTTCCTTGTTCTTCATGATACTCTCTGCGCTTTTAACGGACCTCTGAGACTATCACAGTGCAGGTGCATTTATACAGAGACTTCATTACACACAGGTGGATTGTATTTATCATCATTAGTCAATTAGGTCAACATTGGATCATTCAGAGATCCTCACTGAACTTCTGGAGAGAGTTTGCTGCACTGAAAGTAAAGGGACTGAATAATTTTGCACACCCAATTTTTCAGTTTTTGATTTGTTAAAAAAGTTTGAAATATCCAATAAATGTCGTTCCACTTCATGATTGTGTGCCACTTGTTGTTGATTCTTCACAAAAAAATACAGTTTTACATCTTTGTTTGAAGCCTAAAATGTGGCAAAAGGTCGCAAAGTTCAAGGGGGTGTAACAGCGTTCTTCGAAAGAGAGTCGGACCGAAATGCAGCGTGGTGGTTACTCATGTCTTTAATGAAGAAAAACGGAACGATACATGAAATAACTAATAAATACAAAAACAACAAACGGAACGTGAAACCTAATACATCCTATCTGTAGAACACTACACAGAGACAGGAACAATCACCCACGAAATACAAAGTGAAACCCAGGCTACCTAAATACGGTTCCCCATCAGAGACAACAAGAATCACCTGACTCTGATTGAGAACCGCCTCAGGCAGCCAAGCCTATACTAGACACACCCCTAATCAACCACAATCCCAATGCCTACAAAAACCCCAATACGACAATACAATAACCCCATATCACACCCTGGCCTGAACAAATAATTAAAGAAAAGACAAAACACTATGACCAAGGCGTGACAGACTCCCGGAGGCACCTCAAAACCATAGGGAGGGTCCGGGTGGGCGTTTGTCCATGGTGGCGGTTCCGGCTCGGGACGTGGACCCCACTCCATTAATGTCCTAGTTCCTCCCCTTCGCGTCCTGGGATAATCCACCCTCGCCGCCGACCATGGCCTAATAGTCCTCACCCAGAACCCCACTGAACTGAGGAGCAGCTCGTGACTGAGGGGTAGCTCGGGACTGAGGCAGCTCGGGACTGAGGGGCAGCTCGGGACTGAGGGGCAGCTCGGGACTGAGGGGCAGCCCAGTACTGAGAGAAAGCCCAGTACTGAGAGGAAACCCAGTACTGAGAGGAAGCCCAGTACTGAGATGAAGCTCAGGCAAGTAGTAGGCTCCGGTAGATCCTGGCTGGCTGGCGGATCTGGAAGATTCTGGTTGACTAGCAGATCTGGAAGATTCTGGTTGACTGGCAGATCTAGCTGCTCTATGCAGACTGGCAGATCTGGAAGAGACTGGTTGACTGGTAGATCTGGAAGAATCTGGTTGACTGGCAGATCTAGAAGATCATGGCTGACTGGCGGATCTAGCTGCTCTATGCAGACTGGCAGCTCCTTGCAGACTGACAGCTCCTTGCAGACTGACAGCTCTGGCTGCTCCATGCAGGCTGACAGCTCCTTGCAGACTGACAGCTCCTTGCAGACTGACAGCTCCTTGCAGACTGGCAGCTGCTTGCAGACTGACAGCTCCTTGCAGACTGACAGCTCTGGCTGCTCCATGCAGGCTGACAGCTGCTTGCAGACTGACAGCTCCTTGCAGACTGGCAGCTCTTTGCAGACTGACAGCTCTGGCTGCTTCTTGCAGACTGACAGCTCTGGCTGCTTCATACAGACTGACAGCTCTGGCTGCTTCATGCAGACTGACAGCTCTGGCTGCTTCATACAGACTGACAGCTCTGACTGCTCCATGCAGGCTGACAGCTCTGACTGCTTCATACAAACTGACAGCTCTGGCTGCTTTATGCAGACTGACAGCTCTGACTGCTCCATGCAGGCTGACAGCACCCTGCAGACTGGCAGCTCTTTGCAGACTGACAGCTCCTTGCAGACTGACAGCTCCTTGCAGACTGGCAGCTCTTTGCAGACTGACAGCTCTGGCTGCTTCATGCAGACTGACAGCTCTGGCTGCTTCATGCAGACTGACAGCTCTGGCTGCTTCATGCAGACTGACAGCTCAGGCTGCTCCGAACAGGCGGAGACTCCGACAGCGCAGGAGGGAAGGAAGGCTCTGATAGCGCTGAACAGACAGGAGACTCCGACAGCACAGGAGAGGCGAGGCGCACTGTAGGCCTGATGCGTGGTGCTGGCACTGGTGATACTGGAGCGAGGACACGCACAGGAAGCCTGGTGCGGGGAGCTGCCACCGGAGGACTGGTGTGTGGAGGTGGCTCTGGATAGACCGGACCGTGCAGGCGCACTGGAGCCCTTGAGCACAGAGCCTGCCCAACCTTACCCGGTTGAATACTCTCGGTCGCCCTGCCAGTGCGGCGAGGTGGAATAGCCCGCACGGGGCTATGTAGGCGAACCGGAGACACCGAGCGCAAGGCTGGTGCCATGTAAGCCGGCCCAAGGAGACGCACTGGGGACCAGATGCGTAGAGCCGGCTTCATGGCATTTGGCTCGACGCTCGATCTAGCCCGGCCGATACGCGGAGCTGAAATATACCGCACCGGGCTATGCACCCGCACCGGGCTATGCACCCGCACCGGGCTATGCACCCGCACTGGAAACACTGTGCGCTCCATAGCATAACACGGTGCCTGCCCGGTCTCTCTAGCCCCCCGGTAAGCACAGGGAGTTTGCGCAGGTCTCCTACCTGGCATAGCCATACTCCCTGTAAGCCCCCCCCCCAATAATTTTTTGGGGCTGCTTTTCGGGCTTCCATCCACGTCGCCGTGCTGCCTCCTCATACCAGCGCCTCTCCGCTTTCACCGCCTCTAGTTCCTCCTTGGGGCGGCGATATTCACCAGGCTGAGCCCAGGGTCCTTTTCCGTCCAGTTCTTCCTCCCATGTCCAATTCTCCAAGTGGTGCAGCCTCTCCCACTGCAGCTGCTTCTGTTGCCTCTCCTGTGGCTCCTGCCTGTTAACACGCTGCTCGGTCCGTGTGTGGTGGGTGATTCTGTAACGGCGTTCTTCGTTTGTTGAAAGAGAGTCAGACCGAAATGTAGCGTGGTGGTTACTCATGTCTTTAATGAAGAAAAACGGAACGATACATGAAATAACTAATAAATACAAAAACAACAAACGGAACGTGAAACCTAATACAGCCTAGCTGGTGAACACTACACAGAGACAGGAACAATCACCCATGAAATACAAAGTGAAACCCAGGCTACCTAAATATGGTTCCCCATCAGAGACAACAAGAATCACCTGACTCTGATTGAGAACCGCCTCAGGCAGCCAAGCCTATACTAGACACACCCCTAATCAACCACAATCTCAATGCCTACAAAACCCCCAATACGACAATACAATAACCCCATATCACACCCTGGCCTGAACAAATAATTAAAGAAAACACAAAACACTATGACCAAGGCGTGACGGGGGCGAATACTTTCGCAAGGCACTGTAAACCTACCGAAATCAACTAATAGGACACAGGTGTAAACAGAACAGACAGACACAAACGAAAAGGAAAAAGTGATCGGTGGCAGCCAGTAGGCCGGCAACGACGACCGCCGAGCACTGCCCGAACAGGGAGAGGAGTCACCTTTGGTGGAAGTCGTGACACTAGGACCTGGGTTTAAATGCACGGGAGTATTTATTTGTGTTATAAAATACTCTGTGTATTTGAGTATTTTCAAATACATTATAATATTGAACTACAACAAAAAATCTGAATACTTACTTTGAAATGTCTGTGAAAGTAATTGAAATAGTATTTGTTTCACTGTCTTTTTACTGTTGTTTTTATTTCTTTACTTACCTGTTGTTCACCTAATACCTTTTTTGCACTGTTGGTTAGAGCCTGTAAGTAAGCATTTCACTATAAGTCTACACCTGTTGTATTCGGCACACGTGACAAAAAAACGTTGATTAGATTTGAACCCAGGTCTGGTCTCTATCCCTTTATTGTTGGTATAACTTTGTATCCTGTTATAAGCAATGGTGGTGTATTTTATAGTACGCTGTCTTAACTGCTTTTGATTCCAGACATAGAAAGCTAAACTGATCCTATATCAGCTCTCCTACTCTGAGATTCTTGATACATACAGCCTCCTGATTGTTTTAGTGTGATTCCTCAGGAGAGAACTGTTTCAGACAATACACTGTGTGCAGACAGAGAGATGATTCAAATTGATGACAGCGTCTGGCCTGGCATTGGTCCTCTGTCTGTGTGAGACACACACACACACACACACACACACACACACACACACACACACACACACACACACACACACACACACACACACACACACACACACACACACACACACACACACACACACACACACACACACACACACACACACACACACACACACACACACACACACACACACACACACACCACACACAGGTGAGTACATCAACCTTTGCAAACACCTGTGGAATCTCTTGTCCCATAATATATCAAGGTAAGCAGCAGTATGAGTGTATATATAGCAGACTGCAGTATTGATGGTGTGAGTTCCATGAGGATTGGAAGGTGCAGCCATTCTGCTGTTGGCTTGGATAGCTGTCATATTCTGTCTCATTTCAATACTCTGCTGCTGGCTAAAAGACAGCTGGTAACTGGGGCCTTGCCTGAGGCGTGTGAGTGAGTGAGTGAGTGAGGCGTGTGAGTGAGTGAGTGAGTGAGTGAGTGAGTGAGTGAGTGAGTGAGTGAGTGAGTGAGTGAGTGGTGGTGAGTGAGTGGTGAGTGAGTGAGTGAGTGGTGAGTGAGGTGAGTGAGGTGGTGAGTGAGTGGTGAGTGAGTGGTGGTGAGTGAGAGTGAGTGAGTGAGTGAGTGAGTGAGTGAGTGAGAGAGTGAGTGAGTGAGTGAGTGAGAGAGAGAGAGAGAGAGAGAGAGAGAGAGAGAGAGAGAGAGAGAGAGAGAGAGAGAGAGAGAGAGAGAGAGAGAGAGAGAGAGAGAGAGAGATAGATAGACCCAGCCACCATTCTCCTTGTACACAGCAAACATCCATTCAATGAATTAGCCCTGTCAGATCAACAGAACGGTGGTGAGAGGATTTACTATACAAAGGGTAACATCAAGGGAGATAGAGAAAGATGGGGGGATGTAGGGTGAGGTCGGCTGAGGTAGGGTGAGGTAGGGTGATGTAATGCTTAGATGGGGTGATGTAAGGCTTAGATGGGGTGATGTAGGTTGAGGTAGGGTGATGTAAGGCTTAGATGGGGTGATGTAAGGCATAGATGGGGTGATGTAGGTTGAGGTAGGGTGATAAAGGGTGAGGTATGGTGATGTAGGGGGAGATGGAGGATGTAGGGTGAGATGGGGGGGTGTAGGGTGAGATGGGGTGATGTAAGGCTTAGATGGGGTGATGTAGGGTGATAAAGGGTGATGTAGGGGGATGTAGGGTGAGATGGGGGGGTGTAGGGTGAGATAGGGTGAGATACGGTGCTGTATGGTGAGGTAAGGTGAGATGGAGGGGTGTAGGGTGATATGTGGGGGTGTAGGGTGAGATGGAGTGAGATGGGTGAGGTAGGGTGATGTAGGGGGAGATGGGGGATGTAGGGTGAGATGGGGGGGTGTAGGGTGAGATGGAGTGAGATGGGTGAGGTAGGGTGCTGTAGGGTGAGGTAAGGTGAGATGGAGGGGTGTAGGGTGATATGGGGTGAGATGGGTGAGGTAGGGTGCTGTAGGCTGCCGTAGGGTGAGGTAAGGTGAGATGGGGTGATATAGGGTGAGATGGGGTGAGGTAGGCTGCTGTAGGGTGCTGTAGGGTGAGGTAAGGTGAGATGGAGGGGTGTAGGGTGATATGGGGTGAGATGGGTGATGTAGGGTGCTGTAGGCTGCCGTAGGGTGAGGTAAGGTGAGATGGGGTGATGTAGGGTGAGGTGGGGTGAGGTAGGGTGATATGGGGTGAGGTAGGGTGAGGTGGGGTGAGGTGAGGTGAGGTAGTGTGAGAGGGTGAGGTGGAGTGGGGTGGGGTAGGGTGAGGTGGGGTGAGGTAGGGTGAGGTGAACATTAAAAATGTTAAATGTGATGTAGGGTGAGGTGAGGTGGAGTGGAGTAGGGTGAGGTGAGATGATGTGGGGTGAGGTAGGGTGAGGTGAGTGAGGTAGGATGAGGTGGGGTGAGGTGAGGTGAGGTGAGATGGGGTGAGGTAGGGTGAGGTGAGTGAGGTAGGATGAGGTGGGGTGAGGTGAGGTGAGGTGAGATGGGGTGAGATAGGGTGATATGGTGTGAGATGGGGTGAGGTAGAGTGCAGTAGGGTGCTGTAGGGTGAGGTGAGGTAGGATGAGGTGGGGTGAGGTGAGGTAGGATGAGGTGGGGTGAGGTGAGGTGAGATGGGGTGAGGTAGGGTGATATGGTGTGAGATGGGGTGAGGTAGAGTGCTGTAGGGTGCTGTAGGGTGAGGTGAGGTAGGGTGATGTGAGGTAGGATGAGGTGAGGTGAGGTGAGATGGGGTGAGGTAGGGTGATATGGTGTGAGATGGGGTGAGGTAGAGTGCTGTAGGGTGCTGTAGGGTGAGGTGAGGTAGGGTGAGGTAGGGTGATATGGTGTGAGATGGGGTGAGGTAGAGTGCTGTAGGGTGCTGTAGGGTGAGGTGAGGTAGGGTGAGGTAGGGTGATGTGAGGTAGGATGAGGTGGGGTGAGGTGAGGTGAGATGGGGTGAGGTAGGGTGATATGGTGTGAGATGGGGTGAGGTAGAGTGCTGTAGGGTGCTGTAGGGTGAGGTGAGGTAGGGTGAGGTAGGGTGATATGGTGTGAGATGGGGCGAGGTAGAGTGAGAGTTAAAGGGTGTGTTTGTTTCCTTTCCTCTGAATACAGCATCAGATGCACTGTGCTGGTTCCTGGCCCACTCTCACCTACTTATTGTACACACATACAGGCACACATGTTCACAGAAAGCACTTGTTTTTCAGGAACTGCAAACATGTAACAAAGCCACACACACACACACACACACACACACACACACACACACACACACACACACACACACACACACACACACACACACACACACACACACACACACACACACACACACACACACACAGAAACATAGCAGGCCTGTGAATTGTGTTGCAGTGGAGCGTATGTGAAGGTCATCCCCCTCACCAGTGTCTAACAGATCAATCTAAGGAGGGATGCAGACAGTTCAAGGACAGCAGAGGAGAGAGTGAACCACACACACACACACACACACACACACACACACACACACACACACACACACACACACACACACACACACACACACACACACACACACACACACAAACACAAATCAAATGTTATTAGTTGTTATTAGGTATCAACAGGGAATCCAGGAATCTGAAGTTTCATCGCACATTGTCCTTCCCTTTTGAAATCCACTGTCATGAGGCGATGAAACTTCAGCCATTCCTTTTCAATGCAGGGTAGCCTAGTGGTTAGAGCGTTGGACTAGTAACCGGAAAGTTGCAAGTTCAAACCCCAGAGCTGACAAGGTACAAATCTGTCGTTCTGTCCCTGAACAGGCAGTTAACCCACTGTTCCTAGGCCGTCATTGAAAATAAGAATTTGTTCTTAACTGACTTGCCTAGTTAAATAAAGGTAAAATAACATTTTAAAAATAAAAAATGTAGGTAGATTGAATTAAAGTGACTATGCATAGATGACAACAGAGAGTGGCAGTGGTGTGGAGAGGGGGGGGGGAGTGGGGGCCATGCAAATAGTCTGGGTTGCCATTTGACTAGATGTTCAAGAGTTTTATGGCTTGTGGGCATTGCGCTCCGCTTTCTGTTTGCAGTGTGGTAGCAGAGAAAACAGTCTATGACTAGGGTGTCTGGAGTCTTACCATTTTTAGGGCCTTCCTCTGACACTGCCTGGTATAGAGGTCCTCGATGGCAGGAAGCTTGGCCCCAGTGAGGTACTGGGCCGTTCGCACTACCCTCTGTAGTGCCTTGTTGTCGGAGGCAGAGCAGTTACCATACCAGGCAGTGATGCAACCTGTCAGGATGCTCTCGATGGTGCAGCTGTAGAACCTTTTGAGGATCTGAGGTCCCATGCCAGATCTTTTTAGTCTCCTGAGTGGGAATAGGTTTTGTTGTGCCCTCTTCACGACGGTCTTGGTGTGCTTGGACCATGTTAGTTTGTTGGTGATGTGGACACCAAGGAACTTGAAGCTCTCAACCTGCTCCACTGCAGCCCTGTCGATGAGAATGGGGGCATGCTCAGTCCTTCCTGTAGTCCACAATCATCTCCTTTGTCTTGATCACGTTGAGGGAGAGGTTGTTGTCCTGGCACAACATGGCCAGGTCTCTGACCTCCTCCCTATAGGCTGTCTCGTTGTTGTCGGTGATCAGGCCTACCACTGTTGTCATCTGCAAATGTAATGATGATGTTCGATCACACAGTCTTCTGGTACAGCTGGTGCTCTCATGCATGTTTCAGTGTTATTTGCCTCGAATCGGGTAGTAGTTTAGCTCGTCCGGTAGGCTCGTGTCACTGGGCAGCTCTTGGCTGTGCTTTACTTTGTAGTCTTCAATAGTTTGCAGGCCCTGCCACATTCAACGAGCGTCAGAGCCGGTGTAGTGGGATTCGATTTTAGTCCTGTATTGAAGCTTTACCTGTTTGATGGTTCGTCAGAGGGCATAGCAGGATTTCTTATAAGCTTCCGGGTTACAGTCCCGCTCCTTGAAAGCAGCAGCTCTAGCCTTTAGCTCAGTGCAGATGCTGCCTGTAATCCATGGCTTCTGGTTTAGGGTATGTATGTACAGTCACTGTGGGGATGACGTCATCAATGCACTTATTGATGAAGCTAATGACTTATGTGGTGTACTCCTCAATGCCATTGGAGGAATCCTGGAACATACTCCAGTCTTTGCTAGCTAACACACACGCACACGCACACACACCACACACACACACACACACACACACACACACACACACACACACACACACACACACACACACACACACACACACACACACACACACACACACACACACACACACACACACACACACACACACACACACACACACACCTCACTTCCATCCTCTCTCTGTACTACAAACAGCGCATTAGGCTGGAAACAACACAATTGGACACATGTACTCTCCAGTAATAACATGTCTGTGTGTTTTGTGCATGGTTGTTAGCAGCATGTGCTTGTATTTACATGTATGAGGGCAGTCAGGGAGCAGGAGATTGGATCTGAACAGCCAAAGGCTGAGTTTACCGATTTCATTATTATTTCACCCTCCATCTGCACACACACACGCACACACACAATCACACACACACACAATCACACACACAAAACACTCCATATATTTGCATGACTGGGTGAGTGTCATAATGTCTGTGTGAGTGTTGGGGGTGAGGGTTGTGTGTCCAAGCATCATCATGTATCATTAAAGTGATCTGGTCATGTGCTGTCAGATACAGTGCCTTCCACATGTTCTTGTGTTCTCTCACCCATCTACACACAATATCCCATAAAGTGAAAGTGAAAATATGTTTTAATTCATTCTGCAAATGAAATACAGAAATATCTAATTTGAATAAGTACTACCACCCCTGAGTCAATACTTAGTAGAAGCACCTTTGGCAGCGATTACAGCTGTGAGTCTGTCTGGGTAAGTCTCTGAGAGCTTTCCACGCCTGGATTTTGCAACATTTGCCCATTATTATTTTCAAAATTCTTCAAGCTCTGTAAAATTGATTGTTGATCATTGCTAGACAAAATGTTTAAGTCTTGCTATAGATTTTCAAGTAGATTTAAGTCAAAACTGTAACTCGGTCACTCATTCACTGTCTTTTTAGGAAAGCAACTCCCGTGTAGATCTGGTCTTGTGTTTTAGGCTTTTGTCCTGCTGAACAGTGTCTGGTGGAAAGCAGACTGAACCCAATTTTCCTCTCTGATTTTGCCTGCGCCTAGCTCCATCCGTTTCTTTTTTCCTGAAAAAACTTACTGATTACAAACATACCCATAATATGGTGCAAACACCACTATGCTTGAAAATATGGAGAGCGGTACTAAGTAATATGTTGTATTGGATTTGCACCAAACATAACAACTTGTATTCAGGACAAAAATGTAATTGCTTTGCCAGATTTTTTGCACCATTACTTTAGTGCCTGGTTGTAAACAGTATACCTGTTTTGGAATATTTTTATTCTGTACAGGCTTCCTTTTCAGTCTGTCAATTAGGTTAGTATTGTGGAGTAACTACAATGTTGTTGATCCGTCCTCAGTTTTCTACTCTCACAGCCATTGAACTCTGTAACAGTTTTAAAGTCACCATTGGCCTCTTGGTGAAATCCCTGAGGAGTTTCCTTCCTCTCCAGCAACTGAGTTTGGAAGGACGCCTGTATCTTTGTAGTGACGGTGTATTGATACACCATCCAAAGTGTTATCAATCATTTCATCATGTTCAAATGTACAGTGGGGAGAACAAGTATTTGATACACTGCCGCTTTTGCAGGTTTTCCTACTTACAAAGCATGTAGAGGTCTGTAATTTTTATCACAGGTTACACTTCAACTGTGAGAGACGGAATCTAAAACAAAAATCCAGAAAACCACATTGTACAATATTTAAGTAATTCATTAGCATTTTATTGCATGACATAAGTATTTGATACATCAGAAAAGCAGAATTTAATATTTGGAACAGAAACCTTTATTTGCAATTACAGAGATCATACGTTTCCTGTAGTTCTTGAACAGGTTTACACACACTGCAGCAGGGATTTTGGCCCACTCCTCCATACAGACCTTCTCCAGATCCTTCAGGTTTCGGGGCTGTCACTGGGCAATATGGACTTTCAGCTCCCTCCAAAGATTTTCTATTGGGTTCAGGTCTGGAGACTTGCTAGGTGACTCCAGGACCTTGAGATGCTTCTTACGGAGCCACTCCTTAGTTGCCCTGGCTGTGTGTTTCGGGTCGTTGTCATGCTGGAAGATCCAGCCACGACCCATCTTCAATGCTCTTACTGACGGAAGGAGGTTGTTGGCCAAGATCTCGCGATACATGGCCCCATCCATCCTCCCCTCAATACGGTGCAGTCGTCCTGTCCCCTTTGTAGAAAAGCATCCCCAAAGAATGATGTTTCCACCTCAATAGTTCACGTTTGGGATGGTGTTCTTGGTGTTGTACTCATCCCTCTTTTTCCTCCAAACACGGCGAGTGGAGTTTAGACCAAAAAACTATATTTTTGTCTAATCAGACCACATGACCTTCTCCCATTCCTCCTCTGGATCATCCAGATGGTCATTGGCAAACTTCAGACGGGCCTGGACATGTGCCGGCTTGAGCAGGGGGACCTTGCGTGTGCTGCAGGATTTTAATCCATGACGGCGTAGTGTGTTACTAATGGTTTTCTTTGAGACTGTGGTCCCAGTCCCAGTAGTTCTGGGCTGATCCATCACCTTCCTCATGATCATTGATGCCCCACGAGGTGAGATCTTGCATGGAGCCCCAGACCGAGGGTGATTGACCGTCATCTTGAACTTCTTCCATTTTCTAACAATTGCGCCAACAGTCATGCAATAAAATGCTAATTAATTACTTAAAAATCATACAATGTGATTTTCTGGATTTTTGTTTTAGAAGAATTCCGGCTCTCACAGACCTGTTAGTTTTAGAAACCTCATGTTCTCCACTCATTACCTGTATTAACTGCACCTGTTTGAAATCGTGACCTGTACCTATGATAAAAATTACAGACCTCTACATGCTTTGAAAGTAGGGAAAGCTGCAAAATCGGCAGTGTTTCAAATACTTGTTCTCCCCACTGTATATTCAATGTCTGATTTTTTTTACCCATCTACCAATAGGTGCACTTCTTTGTGAGGCATTGGAAAACCTCTCTGGTCTTTGTGCTTGAATCTGTGCTTGAAATGCATTGCTCAACTGAGGAACCTTGAATGTGTGGGTTACAGCAAGTTTACTCTTAATATTATTTCGGCCTGCCATAACAAAGGGGTTGAATACTTATTGACTAGCTTTCAGCTTTTCATTTTTAGTTAATTTATAAAAACGTCCCCCAAAAATATTTCCGTTTTGACCTATATTGTTTGTAGGCCAGTGACAAAAAAACACAATTTAATGCTGTGACACAACTAAATGTGAAAAAAGTCAAGGGTTGTGAATACTTTCTGAAGGCACCGTATGAAACCTAAGACTGTAACAAGAGTAAATAAGGGATGGAAATGGGATATAAGGATGGAGCTGGGATATAAGGATGGAGCTGGGATATAAGGATGGAGCTGGGATATAAGGATGGACCTGGGGTATAAGGATGGAGCTGGGGTATAAGGATGGACCTGGGATATAAGGATGGAGCTGGGATATAAGGATGGAGCTGGGATATAAGGATGGAGCTGGGATATAAGGATGGAGCTGGGATATAAGGATGGACCTGTGATATAAGGATGGAGCTGGGGTATAAGGATGGACCTGGGATATAAGGATGGAGCTGGGATATAAGGATGGAGCTGGGATATAAGGATGGAGCTGGGATATAAGGATGGACCTGGGATATAAGGATGGAGCTGAGATATCAGGATGGAGGTGGGGTATAAGAATGGAGTTGAGATATAAGGATGGAGCTGGGATATAAGGATGGAGCTGGAATATAAGGATGGATCTGGGATATAAGGATGGAGCTGGGATATAAGGATGGAGTTGGGATATATAGGATGGACCTGGGATATAAGGATGGAGCTGGGATATAAGGATGGACCTGGGATATAAGTTTGGAGCTGGGATATAAGGATGGACCTGGGATATAAGGAGGACCTGGGATATAAGGATGGACCTGGGATATAAGGATGGAGCTGAGATATAAGGATGGACCTGGGATATAAGGATGGACCTGGGATATAAGGATGGAGCTGGGATATAAGGATGGAGCTGGGATATAGGGATGGAGCTGAGATATAAGGATGGACCTGGGATATAAGGATGGAGCTGGGATATAAGGATGGAGCTGGGATATAAGGATGGAGCTGGGATATAAGGATGGAGCTGGGATATAAGGATGGAGCTGGGATATAAGGATGGAGCTGGGATATAAGGATGGAGCTGGGATATAAGGATGGAGCTGGGATATAAGGATGGACCTGGGATATAAGGATGGAGCTGGGATATAAGGATGGACCTGGGGATATAAGGATGGAGCTGAGATATCAGGATGGAGGTGGGGTATAAGGATGGAGCTGAGATATAAGGATGGAGCTGGGATATAAGGATGGAGATGGCATATAAGGATAGAGCTGGGTTATAAGGAGTACCTGGGATATAAGGATGGAGCTGGGATATAAGGATGGATCTGGGATTTAAGGAAGGAGCTGGGATATAAGGATGGAGCTGGGATATAAGGATGGAGCTGGGATATAAGGATGGACCTGGGATATAAGGAGGACCTGGGATATAAGGATGGACCTGGGATATAAGGATGGACATGGGATATAAGGAGGACCTGGGATATAAGGATGGAGCTGGGATATAAGGATGGACCTGGGATATAAGGAGGACCTGGGATATAAGGATGGACCTGGGATATAAGGAGGACCTGGGATATAAGGATGGACCTGGGATATAAGGAGGACCTGGGATATAAGGATGGACCTGGGATATAAGGATGGACATGGGATATAAGGAGGACCTGGGATATAAGGATGGAGCTGGGATATAAGGATGGAGCTGGGATATAAGGATGGAGCTGGGATATAAGAATGGAGCTGGGATATAAGGATGGACCTGGGATATAAGTTTGGAGCTGGGATATAAGGATGGACCTGGGATATAAGGATGGACCTGGGATAAAAGGATGGAGCTGGGATATAAGGATGGAGCTGGGATATAAGGATGGAGCTGGGATATAAGGATGGATCTGGGATATAAGGATGGATCTGGGATATAAGGATGGATCTGGGATATAAGGATGGAGCTGGGATATAAGGATGGAGCTGGGATATAAGGAGGACCTGGGATGTAAGAATGGAGCTGGGATATAAGGAGGACCTGGGATATAAGGATGGAGCTGGGATATAAGGATGGACTTGGGATATAAGGATGGACTTGGGATATAAGGATGGAGCTGGGATATAAGGATGGAGCTGGGATATAAGGATGGACTTGGGATATAAGGATGGAGCTGGGATATAAGGATGGAGCTGGGATATAAGGATGGACCTGGGATATAAGGATGGACCTGGGATATAAGGATGGAGCTGGGATATAAGGATGGAGCTGGGATATAAGGATGGATCTGGGATATAAGGATGGACTGGGATATAAGGATGGACTTGGGATATAAGGATGGAGCTGGGATATAAGGATGGACCTGGGATATAAGGATGGACCTGGGATATAAGGATGGACTGGGATATATAGGATGGAGCTGGGATATAAGGATGGAGCTGGGATATAAGGATGGATCTGGGATATAAGGATGGAGGGATATAAGGATGGAGCTGGGATATAAGGATGGAGCTGGGATATAAGGATGGACCTGGGATATAAGGATGGACCTGGGATATAAGGATGGACCTGGGATATAAGGATGGAGCTGGGATATAAGGATGGAGCTGGGATATAAGGATGGACCTGGGATAAAAGGATGGAGCTGGGATATAAGGATGGAGCTGGGATATAAGGATGGACCTGGGATATAAGGATGGACCTGGGATATAAGGATGGAGCTGAGATATATAGGATGGGCCTGGGATATAAGGATGGACCTGGGATATAAGGATGGAGCTGGGATATAAGGATGGAGCTGGGATATAAGGATGGAGCTGGGATATAAGGATGGACCTGGGATGTAAGGATGGAGCTGGGATATAAGGATGGACCTGGGATATAAGGATGGAGCTGGGATATAAGGATGGAGCTGGGATATAAGGATGGAGCTGGGATATAAGGATGGGCCTGGGATATAAGGATGGAGCTGGGATATAAGGATGGAGCTGGGATATAAGGATGGAGCTGGGATATAAGGATGGAGCTGGGATATAAGGATGGAGCTGGGATATAAGGATGGAGCTGGGATATAAGGATGGAGCTGGGATATAAGGATGGAGCTGGGATATAAGGATGGAGCTGCGATATAAGGATGGAGCTGGGATATAAGGATGGAGCTGGGATATAAGGATGGAGCTGGGATATAAGGATGGACCTGGGATAAAAGGATGGAGCTGGGATATAAGGATGGACCTGGGGATATAAGGATGGAGCTGAGATATCAGGATGGAGGTGGGGTATAAGGATGGAGCTGAGATATAAGGATGGAGCTGGGATATAAGGATGGAGATGGCATATAAGGATGGAGCTGGGATATAAGGAGGACCTGGGATATAAGGATGGATCTGGGATATAAGGATGGACCTGGGATATAAGGATGGATCTGGGATATAAGGATGGATCTGGGATATAAGGATGGAGCTGGGATATAAGGATGGACCTGGGATATAAGTTTGGAGCTGGGATATAAGGAGGACCTGGGATATAAGGATGGACCTGGGATATAAGGATGGACCTGGGATAAAAGGATGGAGCTGGGATATAAGGATGGTGCTGGGATATAACGATGGAGCTGGGATATAAGGATGGAGCTGGGATATAAGGAGGACCTGGGATATAAGGATGGAGCTGGGATATAAGGATGGATCTGGGATATAAGGATGGAGCTGGGATATAAGGAGGACCTGGGATATAAGGATGGACCTGGGATATAAGGAGGACCTGGGATATAAGAATGGAGCTGGGATATAAAGAGGACCTGGGATATAAGGATGGAGCTGGGATATAAGGATGGAGCTGGGATAAAAGGGTGGACCTGGGATATAAGGATGGACTTGGGATATAAGGATGGAGCTGGGATATAAGGATGGAGCTGGGATATAAGGATGGACCTGGGATATAAGGATGGACCTGGGATATAAGGATGGAGCTGGGATATAAGGATGGAGCTGGGATATAAGGATGGATCTGGGATATAAGGATGGATCTGGGATATAAGGATGGAGCTGGGATATAAGGATGGACCTGGGATATAAGGATGGAGCTGAGATATCAGGATGGAGGTGGGATATAAGGATGGAGCTGGGATATAAGGATGGACCTGGGATATAAGGATGGAGCTGGGATATAAGGATGGAGCTGGGATATAAGGATGGAGCTGGGATATAAGGATGGAGCTGGGATATAAGGATGGACCTGGGATATAAGGATGGAGCTGAGATTTCAGGATGGAGGTGGGGTATAAGAATGGAGTTGAGATATAAGGATGGAGCTGGGATATAAGGATGGAGCTGGAATATAAGGATGGATCTGGGATATAAGGATGGAGCTGGGATATAAGGATGGAGTTGGGATATAAGGATGGACCTAGGATATAAGGATGGAGCTGGGATATAAGGAGGACCTGGGATATAAGGATGGAGCTGAGATATAAGGATGGACCTGGGATATAAGGATGGACCTGGGATATAAGGATGGAGCTGGGATATAAGGATGGAGCTGGGATATAGGGATGGAGCTGAGATATAAGGATGGACCTGGGATATAAGGATGGAGCTGGGATATAAGGATGGAGCTGGGAAATAAGGATGGAGCTGGGATATAAGGATGGAGCTGGGATATAAGGATGGAGCTGGGATATAGGGATGGAGCTGAGATATAAGGATGGACCTGGGATATAAGGATGGAGCTGGGATATAAGGATGGAGCTGGGATATAATGGATGGAGCTGATATAAAGATGGACCTGGGATATAAGGATGGAGCTGAGATATAAGGATGGACCTGGGATATAAGGATGGACCTGGGATATAAGGATGGAGCTGGGATATAAGGATGGAGCTGGGATATAGGGATGGAGCTGAGATATAAGGATGGACCTGGGATATAAGGATGGAGCTGGGATATAAGGATGGACCTGGGATATAAGGATGGAGCTGGGATATAAGGATGGACCTGGGATATAAGGATGGAGCTGGGATATAAGGATGGAGCTGGGATATAAGGATGGAGCTGGGATATAAGGATGGAGCTGGGATATAAGGATGGACCTGGGATATAAGGATGGAGCTGGGATATAAGGATGGACCTGGGGATATAAGGATGGAGCTTAGATATCAGGATGGAGGTGGGGTATAAGGATGGAGCTGAGATATAAGGATGGAGCTGGGATATAAGGATGGACCTAGGATATAAGGATGGAGCTGGGATATAAGGATGGACCTGGGATATAAGGATGGAGCTGGGATATAAGGATGGAGCTGGGGTATAAGGATGGACCTGGGATATAAGGATGGAGCTGGGATATAAGGATGGAGCTGGGATATAAGGATGGAGCTGGGATATAAGGATGGACCTGGGATATAAGGATGGAGCTGAGATATCAGGATGGAGGTGGGGTATAAGAATGGAGTTGAGATATAAGGATGGAGGTGGGGTATAATAATGGAGTTGAGATATAAGGATGGAGATGGGATATAAGGATGGAGCTGGGATATCAGGATGGAGCTGGGATATAAGGATGGACCTGGGATATAAGGATGGACCGAGGATATAAGGATGGAGCTGGGATATAAGGATGGACCTGGGATATAAGGATGGAGCTGGGATATAAGGATGGAGCTGGGATATAAGGATGGACATGGGATATAAGGATGGACCTGGGATATAAGGATGGACCTGGGATATAAGTTTGGAGCTGGGATATAAGGATGGTGCTGGGATATAACGATGGAGCTGGGATATAAGGATGGAGCTGGGATATAAGGAGTACCTGGGATATAAGGATGGAGCTGGGATATAAGGATGGATCTGGGATATAAGGATGGACCTGGGGATATAAGGAGGACCTGGGATATAAGGATGGACCTGGGATATAAGTTTGGAGCTGGGATATAAGGAGTACCTGGGATATAAGGATGGACCTGGGATATAAGTTTGGAGCTGGGATATAAGGATGGTGCTGGGATATAACGATGGAGCTGGGATATAAGGAGTACCTGGGATATAAGGATGGAGCTGGGATATAAGGAGGACCTGGGATATAAGGATGGACCTGGGATATAAGGAGGACCTGGGATATAAGAATGGAGCTGGGATATAAGGAGGACCTGGGATATAAGGATGGAGCTGGGATATAAGGATGGAGCTGGGATATAAGGATGGAGCTGGGATATAAGGATGGAGCTGGGATATAAGGATGGAGCTGGGATATAAGGATGGACCTGGGGATATAAGGATGGAGCTGAGATATCAGGATGGAGGTGGGGTATAAGGATGGAGCTGAGATATAAGGATGGAGCTGGGATATAAGGATGGAGCTGGGATATAAGGAGGACCTGGGATATAAGGATGGAGCTGGGATATAAGGATGGATCTGGGATATAAGGAAGGAGCTGGGATATAAGGATTGAGCTGGGATATAAGGATGGAGCTGGGATATAAGGATGGACCTTGGATATAAGGATGGATCTGGGATATAAGGATGGAGCTGGGATATAAGGATGGAGCTTTGATATAAGGATGGACCTGGGATATAAGCATGGACCTGGGATATAAGGATGGACCTGGGATATAAGGAGGACCTGGCATATAAGGATGGAGCTGGGATATAAGGATGGAGCTGGGATATAAGGGTGGAGCTGGGATATAAGTTTGGAGCTGGGATATAAGGAGGACCTGGGATATAAGGATGGACCTGGGATATAAGGATGGAGCTGGGATATAAGGATGGAGCTGGGATATAAGGATGGAGCTGGGATATAAGGATGGACCTGGGATATAAGGATGGAGCTGGGATATAAGGATGGGGCTGGGATATAGGGATGGAGCTGAGATATAAGGATGGACCTGGGATATAAGGATGGAGCTGGGATATAAGGATGGAGCTGGGATATAAGGATGGAGCTGGGATATAAGGATGGACCTGGGATATAAGGATGGAGCTGGGATATAAGGATGGAGCTGGGATATAGGGATGGAGCTGAGAGATAAGGATGGACCTGGGATATAAGGATGGAGCTGGGATATAAGGATGGAGCTGGGATATAAGGAGGACCTGGGATATAAGGATGGAGCTGGAATATAAGGATGGATCTGGGATATAAGGATGGAGCTGGGATATAAGGATGGAGTTGGGATATAAGGATGGACCTGGGATATAAGGATGGAGCTGGGATATAAGGAGGACCTGGGATATAAAGATGGACCTGGGATATAAGGATGGAGCTGAGATATAAGGATGGACCTGGGATATAAGGATGGACCTGGGATATAAGGATGGAGCTGGGATATAAGGATGGAGCTGGGATATAGGGATGGAGCTGAGATATAAGGATGGACCTGGGATATAAGGATGGAGCTGGGATAAAAGGATGGAGCTGGGATATAAGGATGGAGCTGGGATATAAGGATGGAGCTGGGATATAAGGATGGAGCTGGGATATAAGGATGGAGCTGGGATATAGGGATGGAGCTGAGATATAAGGATGGACCTGGGATATAAGGATGGAGCTGGGATATAAGGATGGAGCTGGGATATAAGGATGGAGCTGGGATATAAAGATGGACCTGGGATATAAGGATGGAGCTGAGATATAAGGATGGACCTGGGATATAAGGATGGAGCTGGGATATAAGGATGGAGCTGGGATATAAGGATGGAGCTGGGATATAAGGATGGACCTGGGATATAAGGATGGACCTGGGGTATTAGGATGGAGCTCGGATATAAGGATAAAAAAGCTCTGTGATACATTAGCAGTTACTATGATTGATGTGAGAGATGTTTCTGTAGCGCTCCACAGTCTGAGGATTTACTCTCTACTCTACACTCTACACTCTACTCTCTACTCTCTACTCTACACTCTACACTCTACACTCTACACTCTACACTCTCTACTCTCTCTACACTCTACTATCTACTCTCTCTACTCTCTACTCTCTTCTCTCTACTCTACACTCTCTATTCTCTACTCTACACTCCACACTCTACTCTCTACTCTCTACTCTACACTCTCTACTCTACACTCTCTACTCTACACTCTCTACTCTCTACTATACACTCTCTACTCTACACTCTACACTCTACACTCTCTACTCTCTACGCTCTACTCTACACTCTCTACTCTCTACTATACACTCTCTTCTCTACACTCTCTACTCTCTACTCTACACTCTACACTCTACTCTACTCTACACTCTCTACTCTCTTCTCTCTACTCTACACTCTCTATTCTCTACTCTACACTCTACACTCTACTCTCTACTCTACACTCTCTACTCTACACTCTCTACTCTACACTCTCTACTCTCTACTCTCTCTACACTCTACTCTCTACACTCTACACTCTACTCTCTCTACACTCTACTCTCTACACTCTACACTCTACTCTCTACACTCTACACTCTCTACTCTCTACGCTCTACTCTACACTCTCTACTCTCTACTATACACTCTCTTCTCTACACTCTCTACTCTCTACTCTACACTCTCTACTCTACACTCTACACTCTACACTCTACACTCTACTCTACACTCTCTACTCTACACTCTCTACTCTACACTCTACACTCTACACTCTACACTCTACTCTACACTCTCTACTCTCTACTCTCTACTCTCTACTCTACACTCTCTACTCTCTACTCTCTACTCTACACTCTACACTCTACTCTCTACTCTCTACTCTCTTTCCATCCTTGTCTCTTCTGCTCCTGTCTTCGCTTCCCTTCCACCATGCTGAACATTCTACTACCCCGAGCTACAGCTACCCTCCCTGGCCTACCTGTGTCTGCACGTATCTCATCACCCTCTCTGCCTGTGTGTGTGTGTGTGCATCATTTTGAAAGTCAAACTCTATCTTGTTCATCATTAAATCCCAACCTGTATATGGAGCAACAATGTACTGAGTGGTCAAAGCTTTTATTCTCTCCAACAACAAGGACGTGGTAGTAGTACAAATAACATAGCAGGTAGGATCCATGTCGATTCCACAAAGACCGGGGGACATTTTGTTATTAAAAAGCAATTTCTTGCTGAGTGAAACAGACGTCCAATTCATGAGGTTATTTCACAAAGATACGCTATTCATCAAACCCTCCATCGATCTCTGAAAGGGATGGAGGTAGGCTGGGGTTTGAAGAGAATATAACTCATGTAAAGGGTGTCCCCAACAGGTCTGTTATGGTTGCATCTCTAGCTTTGATGAGGTACAGGTAATATCTCAATGACGGGATGATCAAGACTTTATGGAGATATGAACTAGGTTATAGATTACATTCAAAGGTTGACATTTCCTTTCCCCTGTTGTTCACTTTGACTGAGTAGAAATAGTTTTTAAAAACTGTTGGTTGCTAAAATCCGGCGAGAACTAGGACTATAAAAAAACAGACAGCTGAAGCTTGTCTGAGCGGTTGGCTTGATATAGCCTCATCCGTCAGAGCGGTTGGCTTGATATAGCCTCATCCATCAGAGCGGTTGGCTTGATATAGCCTCATCCGTCAGAGCGGTTGGCTTGATATAGCCTCATCCATCAGAGCGGTTGGCTTGATATAGCCTCATCCATCAGAGCGGTTGGCTTGATATAGCCTCATCCGTCAGAGCGGTTGGCTTGATATAGCCTCATCCGTCAGAGCGGTGTTGTGGAATGATCAGAATTAGTTGGGTAACATAGATAAGATGTGTTATTTTCATGATATGCTTATTAGTTATTTCTCATAAGAATGTATTTTGTTGTACTATAGTGGTGGCCATTGGCAGTTATCTGTTCTATGTCAGGACTAAGTTGCATGGGCCGCAGAGAGGGGAGAGGTCAAGGGGTCATCATGTGTAAACATATATTTTCGGTGTGGCAGTGACTCCCTACTTTTCCCATGGGGGGAAAAGAGGGTGGCAGTGTCTGGAATCATTCTATGCTCCCTCTTTGTTGACCAATAGGGTCACTCTCCTCTCTGTGAGTTTGTCCTCTGATTGGTTGTATTTAGAATTGGTTCTATCTAAATGACAATTTGATATATATCATAGGGTGGGGGTAATGTCTTGGTACCATTTTGTACCAAGGACGAGATAAGAGCTTTGTTTAGGAGACCAAACTGAAGGATAATTTATAGCCCACTCTGTCTGACTAGGGGATATTCTCTCTGAAGTAAGGTTTTTTCTCTCTGTGTAAGTTCCTAAGACCTGTGTTTTGTCATGTCGTCTAGGAGGGGGTGGATCTTTGCTATAAAGGATACCATTTGCCATTGTGTAAAGGACTCTCAACTTTTCATTAGAGATACTGAACTGTTGAAGAGCGGTCAGAGCGGTTGACTTGATATAGCCTCACCCGTCAGAGCGGTTGACTTGATATGCCCTCAACCGTCAGAGCGGTTGGCCTGATATGTCCTCATCCATCAGAGCGGTTGGCTTGATGTCCTCATCCGTCAGAGCGGTTGGCTTGATATGTCCTCATCCGTCAGAGCGGTTGGCCTGATATGTCACCAGCCGTCTGAGCGGTTGGCCTGATATGCCCTCACCCTCTAGTAACTTATGCTGATTCAGTAAGATCTTTCCTGTCAGATCTTAATTTTGAGGCCTTTTGTCACCACCCCACACACAGACACAGCTGCTTCCAATAGATTAGGTTTCATATAATTGTGGTCTATCGTAAAGCTTATTTTGTATCCTTTTGTGTTAGTACAGACTGAAAATTAAGAAATATGTAAAGTCCTCTCACATCAAATACTTTGTAACCAGATAGACATTGTCCTTCAAGCGTCTATTTAGTACAAAGTGGCAGTAAGCCAGTAGTATACAATAATGTGCTTCATTTGCAGGATTTATTCCAGTGCTTATGAATTCACCCCAGCTACCGCTGAGGCGAAGGAGGCATACTTAATACCCAGATTTTAAGCCTTAATTTAACCAAAGCGGTGAGATTAATGCATTTACAATAATGAACATCAGCATTCATTACCCCTCACAGGATAATGCACACACACACACACACACACACACACACACGCACACACACACACACACACACACACACACACACACACACACACACACACACACACACACACACACACACACACACACACACACACACACACACACACAGAGCTAATGTTAATTATGTTCATTAAAAACTGCTTCATCATCCCAATGTGGGGAAGGAGGAAAAGGAGGTAAGGAAGGAGGCAGCGAGGGGTGTGATGGTAAAACTATAAGCGAAGGCTTCTTACTGTAGATGTAGCATTTTGTCCAGTTTGGGGGAGGATGGGCTTAGGGTGAGAATAGTCCAGGTTTGGGGAGGATGGGCTTAGGGTGAGAATAGTCCAGTTTGGGGGAGGATGGGCTTAGGGTGAGAATAGTCCAGTTTGGGGGAGGATGGTTTTAGGATGAGAATAGTCCAGGTTTGGGGAGGATGGGCTTATGGTGAGAATAGTCCAGTTTGGGGGAGGATGGTTTTAGGATGAGAATAGTCCAGGTTTGGGGAGGATGGTTTTAGGATGAGAATAGTCCAGGTTTGGGGAGGATGGGCTTAGGGTGAGAATAGTCCAGTTTGGGGGAGGATGGGCTTAGGGTGAGAATAGTCCAGTTTTGGGGAGGATGGGCTTAGGGTGAGAATAGTCCAGTTTGGGGGAGGATGGTTTTAGGATGAGAATAGTCCAGGTTTGGGGAGGATGGTTTTAGGATGAGAATAGTCCAGGTTTGGGGAGGATGGGCTTAGGGTGAGAATAGTCCAGTTTGGGGGAGGATGGTTTTAGGATGAGAATAGTCCAGGTTTGGGGAGGATGGTTTTAGGATGAGAATAGTCCAGGTTTGGGGAGGATGGGCTTAGGGTGAGAATAGTCCAGTTTGGGGGAGGATGGGCTTAGGGTGAGAATAGTCCAGTTTTGGGGAGGATGGGCTTAGGGTGAGAATAGTTCTGGAACACTACTAGTCTGGTGGTTAGACTCTCCACCTCCATTGTTCAGTGACCAATTCACATTTCCTTTTGCCCCAATTTACCAACGACCCCTCTTTCTCCAAACCTCCAGCAATACCCAAGATACCCTCCTAATTGCCCCATATCCCTCCACCTTTTCCCCCATCCCTCATCAGGGGATATGTTTCCCCCAGCACTGGGTCCATTTGGGTTAGTTAGTGCTCCAGTTACAGCAGTGAACAAGCATTATACACACACACACACACACACACACACACACACACACACACACACACACACACACACACACACACACACACACACACACACACACACACACACACACACACACACACACACACACACACACACACACACACACATACGCACACTTATACATACACACACTTATACATACACACACTTATACATACACACACATACACACAGTTCATACAAGGTTCATACAGGCACACCCATGCACGTACAGACAGTGCCAGCCCTTCATGGCACATGAATAAAAAGTGTGCCCTCTTTATTTTCCTTTTGACTACTAAGTGGCCTCGCTAATGCTTTCTGCTCTGCCTGGCTTCTGCTCTATGCTCTAGGGCACAAGGACACAGCTGAAGAAATGACCCCTGGAACAATGCATTACAGACAGACACACACACAACCACTACATGGGGCTTGTTTTGACCCTCAGGGTGCCCTGGATTGCCACATCCTTGTTTCTGTGCGTGGACACACTAAAGACTGCCCCTGTAGCAATGCTTTCCACCCAAACAAGCATGTCAACATAATGGCTAATATGCCCATGTATCAAAGAGGTCCTCTGCTTATGTCCTCCTGGCTCCTCAACCATTTGGATTCAGTAGAGCAAGATGACTGACTGTGGAAAATGAGGGAAGAAGAAGGAGAAGGAAGAGGATAAAGAGAAGGAGAAAGAAAGAGAAGTGAGGGGAGAACAGAAAGGAATCATTCCAGTTGACAGTAGCTGCATCATAGCACTACAGGAGCTGTCCATGGGGCTGATCTCTGTCTTTCTGTTGGTACTGTAGGGCTCTCACATGCTGTTTGCCAAGGGAACAGGGAGACAGGGATCAGCACCTTGGACAGCTCCTGTAGCATTGATGCACCATGATACTAATGATGATACATGCAGGGCAGTGTGAGTTCATCCTAACCAGGTGGGTCATGGAGAGTTATAGCATACAGTCAGAGTCAAAGAGTCTCCTACTTAATATGATTTTACTGATTTACTTCCTCTGCCTGCCTACTCAGCAATATGAGACACAGTTCAAACCAGGACCTCGGACAACAGTGTGTGTGTGTGTGTGTGTGTGTGTGTGTGTGTGTGTGTGTGTGTGTGTGTGTGTGTGTGTGTGTGTGTGTGTGTGTGTGTGTGTGTGTGTGTGTGTGTGTGTGTGTGTGTGTGTGTGTGTGTGTGTGTGTGTGTGTGTGTGTGTGTGTGTGTGTGAGTGGGTGAGTGAGTGAGTGAGTGAGTGAGTGAGTGAGTGAGTGAGTGAGTGAGTGAGTGTGTGTGTGTGTGTGTGTGCCCTAAGTTGTGGGGGATTCAAATTAACCCTTTTAGGTACTTTTATGTCCCTTTGCTGCTCTCTTAGACAGTTTCCTATATACTGTAGGTCACAGACTCTGATCTCACTCACTCATACTCACACACACACACACACACACACACACACACACACACACACACACACACACACACACACACACACACACACACACACACACACACACACACACACACACACACACACACACACACACACACACACACACACACACACACAGAGAGAGATGCACACTCAGCTCTTTGCACTGGGTAATACACTTTCTGA
>NC_068450.1:17665129-17712629 GCF_023373465.1 Oncorhynchus keta | reverse complement strand
TTTTCCGGACGGAGCTCCAGTCATGCTGGGAAGAAAGTCTGGTTTTGGTGCGCTAGTGAAAGCCGATGCACCACACATCATTGTTACGCATTGTATTCGGCACAGGCATGCGTTGGCAACAAAAACCTTGCCTCCAAAAATGGCAGAAGTATTAAATATTGCAGTGGAATGTGTGAACTATGTGCCAACTAGTGCTCTGAGGCACCGCATCTTCAGTGAGCTGTGTAAAGAAATGGGCTCTGAATTCGAGGTACTTCTGTACCATTCTAACGTTTGGTGGTGTCCCGGGGACAGGTGCTGAATCGTGTTTTTGCCGTGCTTGTGGAATTAGCCCTGTTTTTGCAAGAGCACCAACATTGTCATGCAGATTGCTACAAAAATGAGTTCATTCTCATTTTAGCGTACATGGCTGATATCTTCGCAGCTCTCAATCATCTTAATCAAAAGATGCAGGGCGGTGGAGTCAACATCATCGAAGCGGAGGAAAACCTGAAGGCTTTTCAAAAAAAGCTACCGTTATGGAAACGACGAACAGAGAACGATAACTTCGCAAACTTTCCCCTGCTGGACGACTGTGTAAGTAAGATCGAAGATGTATCTGGAATCGGAGACATTTCTGTACCTGCGGAACTGAAGCAAGCAATTGTCACACACTTAGATGAGCTTGCAAAGTCTCTCGACGGATACTTCCCTACAAGAGAGTCATATACAGCATGGGTGAGACAGCCGTTCACGTTTAGTGTTGAGACAACAGATGTCAATGATGAATACCTCGATGAAATCATTGAAATTCAGCAGAGCCACGTTCAACAGCAACTCTTCAGAACAACAACGCTTTCAACGTTTTGGTGTCAACAAATGCTAACGTACCCTGTTATTGCTACGAAAGCTCTTGAGATTTTCATACCGTTTGTTACAACATATCATTGCGAGCAATCCTTTGAGGATGCTGGACATAAAAATGAAGAAAAGGAACAGACTTTGTTTGCGAAAAGGACATGAGAGTGGCACTTGCCAAGGTGAAGCCGCGCATTTCTGAACTGGTCTCTGAAAGGCAACAGCAGAAGCCACACTGATTTGCAGCAAATATTCATTATTATGTTTTTGTTTTTGTGTGAAAATCATGTTTTGATGATTTTGTTCTTTGAACACAGTGATGTTGACGCACGGTTCATTTTGTGCACCAGTAAAATATATACCTATGTTTTGAATTTGAAAAAAATCATAATTAATTTTTCCACTTCAGGGTTTGGTGAATGCGCATATGAAACTGGTGGGGTTCAATACCTCCATCAAGGTTAAGAACCACTGCTTTAGATACACTTCTCCTTTTAAGGATAGGGGGCAGCATTTCCACTTTTGGATAAATAGCGTGCACAATTTCAACTTCCTGCTACTCATGCCAGGAATATATTATATGCATATGATTAGTAGGTGTGGATAGAAAACACTCTGAAGTTTCTAAAACTGGTTCGATCATGTATGTGACTATAACAGAACTTATGTAGCAGGCACAACCAAAAGGAAAAACTGTTCAGAATTTTTTATTCTTTTGCCTCTGACCGTTCCCTCAGTTGTCTTTGCCAAGGGACATTTGATAGCGGCCATTTTACAGTTCCTACGACTTCCACAGGATGTCACCAGTCTTTGGAATTGGGTTGAAGTTAATCATTGGTGCAACGAAGAAGAGGCACATTGTCACGTTCTGACCTTTATTTCCTGTGTTTTTGTATTTAGTTAGTATGGTCAGGGCGTGAGTTGGGTGGGCAGTCTATGTTTGTTTTTCTATGATTTGGGTATTTCTATGTTTCGGCCTAGTATGGTTCTCAATCAGAGGCAGGTGTCATTAGTTGTCTCTGATTGAGAATCATACTTAGGTAGCCTGGGTTTCACTGTGTGTTTGTGGGTGATTGTTCCTGTCTCTGTCTCTGCACCAGATAGGACTGTTTTGAGTTTTCACATTTCTTGTTTTTTTGTAGTCAGTTGTTCATGTGTACCTTAACGTATTAAAAAGAACCATGGACAATTACCACGCCGCGTATTGGTCCTCTGATCCGTTTCGCCTCTCCTCTTCGGAAGAAGAGGAGGACATTCATTACACATATCCTGGAACAACATTACACTGTAGAGAGTTACGCAAGAGGGAAAAAGGTGCATGTTTTGTTTACTTGCTCTATTGAATATAGATTGCCCCGTCTACAACTTGATCGATTATTAACTAAGGTTGTATTACACTAAACTAAATACTAAAGTTGTATTACAAAAGTAGTTTGAAATATTTTGGCAAAGTTTATAGGCAACTTTTGAAATGTTTTGTAGTGACGTTGTGTTTTGGCAACGTCTGCTTTATAAAATGGAAATTTTGGGTATACATGGACGGAATTAATTTTAGAAAAGGACCAATTGTGATGTTTATGGGACATATTGGAGTTCCAACAAAGAAGCTCGTCAAAGGTAATGCATGTTTTATATTTTATTTCAGCGTTTTTTGTAGCGCCTGCTACGCTAGTTCTTTTGTTTACAACTGGTTCAGGTGGGTGCATGCTATCAAATAATAGCTTCTCATGCTTTCGCCGAAAAGCATTTTTAAAATCTGATTCGTTGGCTGGATTCACAACGAGTGTAGCTTTAATTGAGTATCCTGCATGTGTGATTTAACCTCTTGCTCCTACCCGACACGCAGGCGTCCCATCTAGACATCTGGAAATGCAAATGCACTACGCTAAATGCTAATAGCACTCGTTAAAACTCAAATGTTCATTAAAATACACATGCAGGGTACTGAATTAAAGCTACACTCGAATCCAGGCAGCAAGTCAGATTTTTAAAATGCTTTTCGGCGAAAGCATGAGAAGCTATTATCTGATAGCATGTAACACCCCAAAAGACCGGCAGGGGACGTAAACAAAATAATTAGCATAGTCGGCGCTACACAAAACGCACAAATAAAATATAAAACATTCATTACCTTTGACCATCTTCTTTGTTGGCACTCCTAGATGTCCCATAAACATCACTATAGGGTCTTTTTTTCGATTAAATCGGTCCATATATAGCCTAGATATCGATCTATGAAGACTGTGTGATCAAGGCAAAAAATAGCGTTTTATAACGTAACGTCATTTTTTTTAATTAAAAAAGTTGACGATAAACTTTCACAAAACACTTCGAAATACTTTTGTAATGCAACTTTAGGTATTAGTAAACGTTAATAAGCGATCAAATTGATCACGAGGCGATGTATATTCTACAGCTGTACATCTGGAAATAATGTCCGGGTAAATCTCAACCAAAATATCCGGTCGGAGACCGGAAGAAAGGCGCTACCTTGTGTCCGTTTGACCAAGAAACAAATCGTAGGCAAATGACAAGACTGTTGACATCGTGTGGAAGCTGTAGGTATTGCAACCTCGGCCCCATTTAATGTGGATCACATTCAACAATGGGTTCTAGTGGCGCATGGATATATTTCCCATTTTCAGTGATCAGATTTTCCTGCGCTTTTCGATGAAACGCACGTTCTGTTATAGTCACAGCCGTGATTCAACCAGTTTTATAAACGTCTGAGTGTTTTCTATCCACACATACTAATCATATGCATATACTATATTCCTGGCATGAGTAGAAGGGCGCTGAAATGTTGCGCGATTTTTAACAGAATGTTCGAAAAAGTAGGGTGTAGGAGTAACAGGTTAATGAAAGTTTGAGTTTTATAGCGTTTTATTTGAATTTGGCGCCTGCATTTCCCGAGGCTATTGGCCACTTGAGACGCTAGCGTCTCACTATCCCCAAGATGCAACCTCTCTATCAGATTTCAAAAAAACTTTACGGAAAAATCATAATCTGAGAACGGCGCTCAGAGCCCAAACCAGCCAGAGAAATATCTGCCATGTTGGGTAGTCAACATTATTCATAAAAAGCATTGTAAATATTCACTTAACTTTGATGATCTTCATCAGAATGCAGTTCCACAATAAATGCTTGATTTGTTCGATAATGTCCATCATTTATGTCCATTTATGTTGTCTTTGGCTATGCGGGATTAAGTGATATGACATGCTATTCTATAAAATCCTTTCTCCGTAATTAATATTACCTGATTGAGCTAATCATGTAAATGTAATTAACTAGAGAGTCGGGGCACCACAAAATAATATTTATAGAGCTGTTATCTTCCGAATAAACTCTTAAAGACCTAGCAATATTTTACATCAATAGCAGTCAATATGAATCGTCACCTTAATTCAGTCTCATCTGAAAGTTGTAAATTCTTGGTTATCTTTACGAACCCTGGCTAACAAGTTGAATCAGCAATACAAAATTGGGTTTAATTATTTATTTTCTAAATACCTAACTAATCACACAGAATTACATATACAAAGAATGAATCATACCTTGATTACAAATTACGTCATAAAGGAAATTGTCCCTAGCGGAGGGAAGAGATATGACAGCTGGTTACACAAAAGAAAAGGGTCTGGGTTTGAGTGAAAGAGCGGGAAGACTGAGGGACAAAGGGAGAAGCTGTGCTATTGTAAATACAGTATCTTATGCATTCTAAATTACCACCCAATGGGAAAAGGAAAATGCAAAAAATATTTACTCGGTGCTGCGCTTCGGTAGGTTGGTGGTAGATGGAAGGCCGTGTTGCCAAACGGAGTCCTTTGAAGTATGTCTATGGTGGTCAATTGGATACGTTGTAGTAACATCATTGTGTGGTAGATGGGATACTCTGTCTGTTCTTTCCTAGCCCGCGTTTGCAGTTGTTGTTGCTAACGGCTAGGAGGTATCACTTCTGTAGTGAATAAGAGTGCAAAGTTCATAGGTTGGCTTAGTTCTGTAGTTGACATGTTAGTCCTTTTAACGCAGAGGCTGCAGACCTCACGTACTTGGAACAGGAGGTTACATTTTCGTCAAGGCTTTATATAGTGGAGCGAGAAGGGTGTGTCTGAAAAGTTGTATAACCCATGACTCTTCACAGGGGCGGGCCACTGATTGAGCAGAGCCCTAACCTTATGAAATCCCAAATCTCTCATTTGGAAGCTAAAATTACATTTCATCTCTTCACCAATAATTTTATATTCAAACATTTAAATTCCATGTGACTCCATTAACTACAATGTGCAGACTTTCCACTGTAGAGTTTGTCACCCTATCATTGATGAGAATGTCCCAGATGACAACCGAACTGACATATTCATATTCATTAAGTACCACCGCATATGTTCAATTGGTCGGATTACCAGAATATAGTTCATTTCCCCCCACCTTCTGATGTTCCCAGAATCTCTATGTTAACCAGGGGGTTTTCAAATGTAACATCAGTAGGGAATTTATGACTGTCATAAACCTACCCCCAGGTCAACATCATGACAATGTCCAATAGCCTCTTTTGTTAGTGCGTTTGGTAAACAATCCAAAAGCGCGATATGGTCCATTCGGACGAAACGTTTAAAAAGTTATATTACAGGTCGAAGAAACTTGTCAAACTAAGTATAGAATCAATCTTTAGGATGTTTTTAACATAAAAGTGCAATAATGTTCCAACCAGGGAATTCCATTGTCTGTAAAATTGCACTGGAACGAGAGCAACCTCTCAAGTGAAAACGTGTGACTGAGAACAAGGCTGTAGGCAGACCCCTTAGTCAAACATCTCCCATCCGGCCCCCCTTCACATGAGCAGCCTGAAAGCACATTCTAAAGAGGGTTGACATCTAGTGGAAACATTAGGAAGTGAAGAATAACCCATATCCCACTGTGTATTTGATAGGGGTGAGTTCCAAAACTACAAACCTCAGATTTCCCACTTTTCTCAGGTTTTTGCCTGAGTTCTGTTATACTCACATACATCATTCAAACAGTTTTAGAAACTTCAGAGTGTTTTATATCCAATACTAATAACAATATGCATCTGGGACTGAGTAGGAGGCAGTTCACTCTGGGCATGCTATTCATGCAAAAGTGAAAATGCTGCCTCCTACCCCAAACAAGTTTTAAGAAGCTTCTTGAACCTCGACTTTTAGCTCCGAAACCGTTTGCCTTGCGGTAGCAGAGAGATCAGTGTTTGAATAGGTGTTGCTGGAGTCTTTGACGATTTTTAGGGCCTTCCTCTGATAGAGGTCCTGGATGGAAGGAAGCTTGGCCCCGGTGATGTACTGAGCCGTTCGCACTACCCTCTGTAGTGCCTTGCAGTCAGAGGCCGAGCAGTTGCCATACCAGACAGTGATGCAACCCGTCAGGATGCTCTCGATGATGCAGCTGTAAAATCTTGAGGATCTGAGAACGCATGCCAAATATTTTCAGTCTCCTGAGGGGGAATAGGTTTTGTCATTGACACCGGTCCTATCGGGTGTCAAATCAAATCAAATTGTATTTAATCACATGCGCCGAATACAACAAGTGTAGTCCTTACAGTGAAATGATGAATACAACAGGTGTCGACCTTACAGTGAAATGCTTACTTACGAGCCACTAACCGACAGTGCAGTTTAAAAAAATATGGATAAAAGTAACAAGTAATGAAAGAGCAGCAGTAATACAGGGTCCCGGGTGCTGGTACAGAGTCAATGTGGAGGCTATATACAGGGTGTTACGGTACAGAGTCAATGTGGAGGCTATATACAGGGTGTTACGGTACAGAGTCAATGTGGAGGCTATATACAGGGTGTTATGGTACAGAGTCAATGTGGAGGCTATATACAGGGTGTTACGGTACAGAGTCAATGTGGAGGCTATATACAGGGTCTTACGGTACAGAGTCAATGTGGAGGCTATATACATGGTGTTACGGCACAGAGTCAATTTGGAGGCTATATACAGGGTGTTACGGTACAGAGTCAATGTGGAGGCTATATACATGGTGTTACGGCACAGAGTCAATGTGGAGGCTATATACATGGTGTTACGGCACAGAGTCAATGTGGAGGCTATATACAGGAATTTACGGTACAGAGTCAATGTGGAGGCTATATACAGGGTGTTACGGCACAGAGTCAATGTGGAGGCTATATACAGGGTGTTATGGTACAGAGTCAATGTGGAGGCTATATACATGGTGTTACGGCACAGAGTCAATTTGGAGGCTATATACAGGGTATTACGGTACAGAGTCAATGTGGAGGCTATATACAGGGTGTTACGGTACAGAGTCAATATGGAGGCTATATACAGGGGGTACCGGTACAGAGTCAATGTGGAGGCTATATACAGGGTGTTACGGTACAGAGTCAATATGGAGGCTATATACAGGGTATTACGGTACAGAGTCAATGTGGAGGCTATATACAGGGTGTTACGGTACAGAGTCAATGTGGAGGCTATATACAGGGTGTTACGGTACAGAGTCAATGTGGAGGCTATATACAGGGTGTTACGGTACAGAGTCAATGTGGAGGATATATACAGGGTATTACGGTACAGAGTCAATGTGGAGACTATATACAGGGTGTTACGATATGAGTCAATGTGCAGGGGCACCGGTTAGTTGAGCTACTATGTACAACTAGATAGAGTGTCCGACTCATTGAACGAAAACTATTCGACCAGTTTAAAGTGAGCAATCTCAGTTATGATGTTTAGGTGCTCTTTTCGGTTATCGGAGACGTAGCAGCAACATTATGTGCAAAACAAGTTATGAACAATGAGAAAAAACAAACAAAATAGCAAGGTTAAGGGCTGATAAAACGTCTGTCCTATCCACCGGCGCCATGATTCAAAATCAATCTAAATTATGTTGATTGGTTGGTGTTAGATTCTAATGATGATGATTGGTTGGTGTTAGATTATAATGATGATGATTGGCTGGTGTTAGGTTTTAATG
The DNA here is from genome assembly GCF_023373465.1 of Oncorhynchus keta. Classification (NCBI taxonomy): domain Eukaryota; kingdom Metazoa; phylum Chordata; class Actinopteri; order Salmoniformes; family Salmonidae; genus Oncorhynchus; species Oncorhynchus keta. Next base: position 17,704,810 of record NC_068450.1, on the reverse strand, counting down.
ATGTTGCCGTGCTACATTGGAAGAAACAGTTGGGATTTCCCTAACATTGTATTATTTATTTTGTAGAGCATAGAAAGAAAGAGAACAGAAACATAATGTGGGTGTCTATTAGGCAGTCAGCTGTCTGTTTGTAGAGTGGAAGGAGACAAGCACCATTTCCTAACCAAGCTGTAACTCCCTCACGACGCCAGGACAGCGGAGTCAATCACCACCTTCCGGAGACACCTGAAACCCCACCTCTTCAAGGAATACCTAGGATAGGGTAAGTAAGGGTAAGTAATCCTTCTCACCCCCCCCCCCTTCTCCCCCCCCAACAAGATTTAGATGCAAGTGGCTGTTCCACTGGTTGTCATAAGGTGTATGCACCAATTTGTAAGTCGCTCTGGATAAGAGCGTCTGCTAAATGACTTAAATGTAAATGTAAATGTAACTCTCTGCAATCTCCAGATTTTCTCTTTTTATTTTTTTATTTTACCTTTATTTATACCGTTTTTTCTAATTGAGATAACATCTCTTTTCCAAGAGAGACCTGGTCCAATAGCAGCAGGGGGAACAACGTTTCAGACATAACAACTTACATACACTAACACAACATTAAACAAAACTATAAACACACATACAGTACAACAGATACATATTACAATAAAAACACAAACATCTTGATTAAAAACAGCTGGCCTAAAAACAATTACACTCTTCTATGATATAGACATCGATCAAGTGTTTAAACTCCACCAACGAAACTAGAGTTTGGTATAGCAGTCACACACACACACACACACAGACACAGACACAGACACAGACACAGACACAGACACAGACACAGACACAGACACAGACACACAGACACAGACACAGACACAGACATGAAAATGTCCATCCTCATACTGAACCATTCAGGTGTGTCTGTTCAGTATGCATGAACACAATGTATTCTGATGTCACTAATCGATGTCATTCTGACGTCATCTTCTGCATATCAATGGAGAGAGCTAGTGACTTTTACTGCAGTTAGTTAAATCAGGGTCACACAGTGTTTCTTGGAAGTGTTACATCTCACACACATCTCACACACATCTCACACACATGGTCATGGGCTTAAAAAAGGACCATGTCAGATATAGATTTGAAAGTTTTGAGTTTGCATCCCAATATTACACTTTATATACATAACACTGAAATATAACACAACCGTTTGACATAGAAACATCGGATTTCCTGTATATATATCACTCTCTTTCGCTCTCTATCACTCTCTGTCTCTCTCTGTCTCTCTCTATCACTCTCTGTCTCTCTCTATCACTCTCTGTCTCTCTCTCTTTCACTCTCTGTCTCTCTCTATCACTCTCTGTCTCTCTCTATCACTCTCTGTCTCTCTCTCTTTCACTCTCTGTCTCTCTCTATCACTCTCTGTCTCTCTCTATCACTCTCTGTCTCTCTCTGTCTCTCTCTGTCACTCTCTGTCTCTCTCTATCACTCTCTGTCTCTCTCTCTTTCACTCTCTGTCTCTCTCTATCACTCTCTGTCTCTCTCTCTTTCACTCTCTGTCTCTCTCTATCACTCTCTGTCTCTCTCTATCACTCTCTGTCTCTCTCTCTTTCACTCTCTGTCTCTCTCTATCACTCTCTGTCTCTCTCTATCACTCTCTGTCTCTCTATCACTCTCTGTCTCTCTCTGTCTCTCTCTGTCTCTCTCTCTATCACTCTCTGTCTCTCTCGCTTTCACTCTCTGTCTCTCTCTCTGTCTCTCTCTTTCACTCTCTGTCTCTCTCTATCACTCTCTGTCTCTCTCTTTCCCTCTCTGTCTCTCTCTCTTTCACTCTCTGTCTCTCTCTCTATCACTCTCTGTCTCTCTCTCTTTCACTCTCTGTCTCTCTCTCTTTCACTCTCTGTCTCTCTCTCTATCACTTTGTGTCTCTCTCTCTATCACTCTTTGTCTCTCTCTCTATCACTCTCTGTCTCTCTCTCTATCACTCTTTGTCTCTCTCTCTATCACTCACTGTCTCTCTCTCTATCACTCACTGTCTCTCTCTCTATCACTCTCTGTTTCTCTCTCTTTCACTCTCTGTCTCTCTCTCTATCACTCTCTGTCTCTCTCTTTCACTCTGTCTCTCTCTCTCTCTCTCTTTCACTCTCTGTCTCTCTCTCTCTCTCTCTCTCTCTCTCTCTCTCTCTCTCTCTCTCTCTCTCTCTCTCTCTCTCTCTCTCTCTCTCTCTCTCTATGTCTCTCTCTCTCACACACACACACCTGTCTGTCAGCCAGACATTCACCATGGTCCTCTCCTTTACACAGACAGTGGTAAACTGTGTACTAATTTACATCTTATTCAGTATGCAGAACCCTATAGGCCCAGGTCGAAAGTAGTGCACTATAAAGGGAATATTGTGCTAGTTGGGATACGGACGTGCTTTCGGTGCCAGTCCTGTCAGCCCTGTGAGACTGGAGGAAACCACAGACAGCTGTTATCTCATTTCAGCTAATGTGATTTGTGCTGTGTGTCTGCTGGTCACTACTACATGGACTACACGCTGATTGAGATCATGTAAATAAGACAAGGCTTCATTTACTTCATTATTGGGTTTTTTCCCTCCTCTTCCATCTGTCCCTCCTTCTCTTTCCCGGTGTAGTTTTATGTGATGGATGTGTAATGTCTCTTGTTCATTCCTGGCAGATTCATTCAGTGGTGTGTGTCTGTGTGTGTGTTTACCATTTTACAGACATGGGGGAATTGGATTTGAATGTTCAGCCCACTCAGTTACAAATTAATTGAAGAGAACCATAGTGCTCTGGACAACTGTAGTGCTCTGGACAACAGTAGTGCTCTGGACAACAGTAGTGCTCTGGACAACAGTAGTGCACTACACATGCAATAGGGTGGCAGTCTGGATATAGCCAAAATGAACAAAATAAAGAAGCTATGAAGGGAAGGACACATACTGTCATACTATTATCACAGGGCCATAATTACTTTACTCTTTGAGTGTTTTTGTGCGTGTGTGTTTGTGTGCGTGTGTGTTTGTGTGTGTGTGTGTGTGTGTGTGTGTGTGTGTGTGTGTGTGTGTGTGTGTGTGTGTGTGTGTGTGTGTGTGTGTGTGTGTGTGTGTGTGTGTGTGTGTGTGTGTGTGTGTGTGTGTGTGTGTGTGTGTGTGTGTGTGTGTGTGTGTGTGTGTGTGTGCATATACGTGTGTTTATTCCATCCCTACTGTGTCTTAGAACCATGCATTCATCTTTCCTCATGATATATTCCTCAGGGATTCCTCCAATGACATTAGCTATACTGTGGGCCAGGGATCATAAACAAGATTCAGCCGCGGGATAATTTTGTTCTTGAGAGGATGGTCAGGGGGCTGGAACAGTATTACAAATCATTTGTAGACTAACAATTGGCCGCAAGAAGCACAAACAGAAGCCTAAAACTATCATTTGTATAGGATCACATATCTTTCTATAAGCGTGGGAACACTTTGGAACATATTTACACAATTAAATTCACTTGGAGCTGATTTACTGTTGTTTTTACAGTCTTTTATGTCCAAAAATGCAAACAAGTAATTTTTAAAACATTTTTTTTGTTTATCCCCCAAGGGCCGCCAGTTCGGGAACCCTGTTGACTCTGTGTCCTGCTTAATGTGGAATAGGCCCATCATTGGGTGTGTGTGTGTTTGTGTGTGTGTGTTTGCCCACAAGCATGTGTGTGTGACTTGGCCCATCACGGTCCAAGCTCCAAGGGCCCTCTGACAGTATTCAGATACGGTAAAGAGCAGCCAAGTAGGAGTCTATGGACACAGACCATTATATGAAGAATATGTCAACAAGATATTCCACCACCAGCTCAACAGTAGGAGTCTATGGACACAGACCATTATATGAAGAATATGTCAACAAGATATTCCACCACCAGCTCAACAGTAGGAGTCTATGGACACAGACCATTATATGAAGAATATGTCAACAAGATATTCCACCACCAGCTCAACAGTAGGAGTCTATGGACACAGACCATTATATGAAGAATATGTCAACAAGATATTCCACCACCAGCTCAACAGTAGGAGTCTATGGACACAGACCATTATATGAAGAATATGTCAACAAGATATTCCACCACCAGCTCAACAGTAGGAGTCTATGGACACAGACCATTATATGAAGAATATGTCAACAAGATATTCCACCACCAGCTCAACAGTTATTACTGCTCTTGCTGATGATTCTAATAACACTGCACACAAAGATAACAAGTAATAACATGGTGGAGTTAAATAGCTATCTTCCTGAGACAGTGCTGAAAAGGTTGGTGGTGGTACTCACCTAATTTACCACCCACATGGGGAGATACAGAATACTTATATCAACGTAAATGGAACAACAACAAACATACACGGTATATAAAACCTTAATGGAAAGTGTTATGAGAAAAGGAACTATATGCTACAGTTATAACACCACTACAAATATTTTCAAAAATGACAGACTAATCATCTTGTAGGAGGATTATTATTGCATTGAAACGCATATTGTCTTTCCTCTGTGTATGAAATGGGGATGCAGACACCTGGTGATTTAGCATCCAAGAATAGGAGTATTCAGCACTGCTATGCCCCGAGTTTAGACCTTCTCTTTCTCAATATTGATGGATCTACACCCAGACAATTATCACACCACTCGTTAACACAAAGAAACTTCTCTTTGTTTGTTTGTGTGAAAATGAACAAGTTGACACATCCTCCTGCCTCTTTTGCACCTCTGGGAACGGAAGCCTTGTTGGAATAACAGGATACGACTTCATCAGCTGTTAATGGATTCTCTAGGTTCATCACTCTTTTTCTTCATCTGTTTGATATAATTAACAATGTCCAAAACCCTGAATGTTTTCTTTCTTTACTTGGCTTCTTTCCCTCAACTAAATGAGGGGTGGTCAACCCTAACCCTGAACTACTGGCTATGCAGGCTTAGTGGTTATGAGTGACATACGAAACAGGTAGTTTAAACTTTAGAATTTTGGGGACGAACATGGATCCATGAGAACCAGACAGCTGTCAGGGGTCCTGATTGGAGGGGCCTACTTCTGGTCACATGACCCAAACGAAGTGTGTTCAGAGCCTGTATATAGCTATTTACTTCCTCTGAGCTATGGGCCAGAACTGCAGAGCAGAAACAGGGGGAGGGAGGGATAGAAATAGAGAGAAAGGGAGAAAGAGAGAAACATGGAGAAAGAGGGGAACTCAATTAAAAACAAGCTGTGCTCTGTTCCTACGTTGTCCCTCCAGCATCCTCACCCCTTCCTTCATCCTCCTCCCATTTGACTTTTCCCCCTTCCTCATCACCCCCTGCTGATCTGTCAGCTGTCTAGAAGCATCTAGACGTGTGCTGTGGAGGTAATAACCCAAACACATGCACGCTCTCTCACACACACACACAAACACACATTCACCACCGCAGGGAGAGATCCACCTAAACCAAACATGTTACACCCATTGCTCCCCAAAATAAATGCTTATTTGGCCCCTGTGGCCCTGATGTAATTTATGTAGGATCTTACCAAACCAACCCCCAGCATCCCTACTGTACCTTTTAGAGTAGTCTATCACAGAGAGACAGAGAGAAAAAACAAAGAAAATGAACAACAATGAAAACGGTTTGATAAAGAACGCAAAAACCCAAGAAAGTAATTGAGAAACCTATCCAACCAAAAACATGGAGACCCAGAAAGCCTGAGCCTACGACTTTACTATGGTGAATCACTTAAACAATACAGAAATGCAAGTCAGGAACAGTGCATCAGAAATCAGCTCAATGTAATTGAAGAATCCATCAAATCTTATCACTTCTGGGAAAATTGGAACACAATAAACAAACAACAAGACAAAGAGTTGTCTATCCAAAACGGAGATGTATCGGTAAACCACTCCTCCAATCTTCTCCAAACAGCAAAAACATACACATGATCAAATACAAATGTTAGAATCCACCATTAAAGGTCAGAACCCACTGGATTCTCTAATTACCTTGAGTGAACTACAGGACATAATACAAACCTTCCAACCCAAAGAGGCCTGTGGTGTTGATGGTGTCCTAAATGAAATGACAAATTATACAGACCACAATTTCTCATTAGCTATTCTTAAACTATTTAACATCATCCTTAGCTCTGGCATATTCTCCAATATTTGGAAACGAGGACCCAATCCCCAAAAGTGCAGACAAATTTGTCCACAATAACTACCGTGGGATATGTGTCAACAGCAACCTTGGGAAAATCCTCTGCATTATCATTAAAAGCAGACTCGTACTTTTCCTCAGTGAAAACAATGTACTGAGCAAATGTCAAATTGGCTTTTTACCAAATTACCGTACGACAGACCACATATTCACCCTGAACACCCTAATTGACAAACAAACAAACCAAAACAAAGGCAAAGTCTTGTCATGCTTTGTTGATTTCAAAAAAGCTTTCGACTCAATTTGGTACGAGGCCCTGCTATACAAATTGATGAAAAGTGGTGTTGGGGGAAAAACATTCAACATTATAAAGTCCATGTACACAAACAACAAGTGTGCAGTTAATATACACATATTACTTTCCATTTGGTGAGACAGGGATGCAGCTTAAGCCCCACACTCTTCAACATAGAGTGCATTTGGAAAGTATTCAGACGCCTTGACCTGTTCCATATTTTGTTACGTTACCTTATTTTAAAATGTATTAAATACATGTTTTCCTAATCAATCTACACACAATACCACATAATGATGAAATGGAAACAGGTTGTAACAAAATGTGGAAAAAGTCAAAGGGTCTGAATACTTTCCGAATATACTGGATATATCAACTAATTGGTGAGGGCACTGGAACAGTCTGCAGCATCCGGGTTCACCCTACTAGAATCTGAAGTCAAATGTCTACTGTTTGCTGATGATTTGGTGCTTCTGTCCCCAACCAAGGAGGGCCTACAGCAGCACCTACATATTCTGTACAGATTCTGTCAGACCTGGGCCCTGACAGTAAATTTCAGTTAGTCAAAAATAATGGTGTTCCAAAAAAGGTAAATTTGCCAGGACCACAATACAAATTCCAGCTAGACACCGTTGCCCCAGAGCACACTATACGTACCTTGGCCTAAACATCAGCGCCACAGGTAACATCTACAAAGCTGTGAACGATCTGAGAGACAAGGCAAGAAGGGCCTTCTATACCATCAAAAGGAACATAAAATGTAAAATACCAATGAGGATCTGTCTAAAAATACTTGAATCAGTTATAGGTTCTGGGTTCCGCTCACCAAACAAGAATTCACAAAATGGGACAAACACAAAATTCAGACCTCTCAAGAGAAGACAAGCTATGTGCACACTGCCCACAAAATGAGGTGGAAACTGAGCTGCACTTCCTAACCATCTGCCAAATGTATGACCATATTAGAGACACATATTTTCCTCAGTTTACACAGACCCACAAAGAATTCGAAAACAAACCTGATTTTGATAAATTCCCATATCTATTGCATGAAATACCAGTCTGCCATCACAACAGCAATATGTGTGACCTGTTGCCACAAGAAAAGGGCAACCAGTGAAGAACAAACACCATTGTAAATACAACCCAGATTTATCTTGATTTATTTACCCTTTTGTAATTAAACTATTTACACTTCGTTACAACACTGAATATATACATAATATGACATCATTACAATACTGTATATAGACATAATATGACATCATTACAACACTGTATATAGACATAAGATGACATCATTACAACACTGTATATAGACATAATATGACATCGTTACAACACTGTATATAGACATAATATGACATCATTACAACAGTGTATATAGACATAATATGACATCATTACAACACTGTATATAGACATAATATAACATCATTACAACACTGTATATATACATAATATGACATCATTACAACACTGTATATAGACATAATATGACATCATTACAATACTGTATATAGACATAATATGACATCATTACAACACTGTATATAGACATAAGATGACATCATTACAACACTGTATATAGACATAATATGACATCGTTACAACACTGTATATAGACATAATATGACATCATTACAACAGTGTATATAGACATAATATGACATCATTACAACACTGTATATAGACATAATATGACATCATTACAACACTGTATATAGACATAATATGACATCATTACAACACTGTATATAGACATAATATGACATCATTACAACAATGTATATAGACATAAGATGACATCATTACAACACTGTATATAGACATAATATGACATCATTACAACACTGTATATAGACATAATATGACATCGTTACAACACTGAATATAGACATAATATGACATCATTACAACACTGTATATAGACATAATATGACATCGTTACAACACTGAATATATACATAATATGACATCATTACAACACTGAATATAGACATAATATGACATCATTACAACACTGTATATAGACATAATATAACATCATTACAACACTGTATATAGACATAATATGACATCGTTACAACACTGAATATATACATAATATAACATCATCACAACACTGTATATAGACATAATATGACATCATTACAACACTGTATATAGACATAATATAACATCATTACAACACTGAATATATACATAATATGACATCATTACAACACTGTATATATACATAATATGACATCATTACAACATTGTATATAGACATAATATGACATCATTACAACACTGAATATAGACATAATATGACATTTGAAAAGTCTTTATTCTTTTGGAACTTGTGTGAGTGTCACTGTTCATTTTTTATTGTTTATTTCACTTTTAATGATCTATTTCAGTTGCTTTGGCAATGTAAACATATGTTTCCCATGCCAATAAAGCCCTTTAAATTGAAATCTAATTAAGAAGAAGAGATAGGGAGATAGAGGGAGAGAGAGAACGATAACCTAGTTCCTCCAAGCTTTGATCATTTGAATCAGCTGTGTATTGTTAGGGGAAAAAAACTACATGTGCACCCCTTGGGGTCCCCGGGACCGAGTTTGGGAAATGCTGTGTTAGACTATCATATCAGTCCACACACACACACACACACACACACACACACACACACACACACACACACACACACACACACACACACACACACACACACACACACACACACACACACACACACACACACACACACACACCAGAGACAGAGAGGATGTTTGTGCACATTGGTTGCAGTATGAAAATAGTCAGAGAGAGGGGAAGCAAACTGTGTATGGTAAGCCTTCTATACTGTATGTTTCCAAACTTGCTGGGGCTACACCATTCTATTAGCACTGCTGTACACAGGATTTATTTCACAGATTTCCTTCTTTGACCAAATGCACAAGAAATCCTACACATTTATTTCACTTGTCTTTCTTCAGAGAAGCTTTAATTGAATTAAGCGTCAAGTTAGCACTATATGGAGAGAGGAGAGGAACAGAGAGAGGAGAGGAACAGAGAGAGGAGAGGAACAGAGAGAGGAGTGGTTCATTCAGCCTAATAAGGTTGTGTCCATGGGGCAGTGATAATGCTTAGCTTGCTAATCAGTAGTAATTCTGTAAGTTGAGGTCCTTTAATGAGCCAATTTGCATTTTGAGAATTAATCAACATTGATTTTATAATTAACAGTGCAATGCATCTTCTCACTGTTGGCTGAGAATGCACACACACACACACACACACACACACACACACACACACACACACACACACACACACACACACACACACACACACACACACACACACACACACACACACACACACACACACACACACACACACACACACACTTATGCATACACACACATATGCAGGCACACACACACTCAGGCAGGCATATACACCCACACATACACAACCTCCCAAAGACCCATGTATGGTAACTCTTGTGGATGGTGATATGATTGGCTTTGATGAATGAGTCAGAAGGAACAAGGTTGAACAAGGTTACATGGAAGGGCTGACTCTGTGCAAGCTGTAATGGCCAAGAAAGCACCAGAGACTCAGTTATAACTAACTAATGTATATTGAGCTAATAAGGCTCAAGGCTCTTTAGCTAAGCCACATACATTAGCTTTTGATAAGCAAATTGGTTATTATGAGGCCCAGGTAGCTTTCGCTTATGCGCTTGGCAATAGGTATGATGGGTATGATGATGAGTTATGCCTAATTGTTGGCCTGTGGTAAGCACAGGCTTTAGCTTCTGATAGCTAAAAGGTCTGGACGCTTATTATAGATGGTGCTAAGTAGGCTGAGACAACGTTAGTATGCAAGCGCTAATGGCAAAGGGTAGGAAAACATCTGGGGCTGAGCATTAAGCTAGCTAGGCAGTAGCATGAAGCTTTAGCTTGTTGTACTAACTGAAGTTTATAAAGAACAGGGCTAATCTCCTAGCATTTCTATGTGTGTGGACTTTAGTGCAGACAATTGGCCAGAGCAGATTTAATACTGCTGATATCACGGATTTACAATCCCCCCTCCTAACTACTTACGGTCAGGGGACGAACTGACCATGGTTAAGTCCCAAATGGAACTCTACTCCCTATTTAGTGCACCACTTTTCACCAGGACCCACAGGGAATAGGTAGGGAATACACAGGCATACACAGTCAACATGTGTCTGATGTCTCTTTTGAAACAGCTTTTTGCATCAAGCTGTCTTAGCTTACCATTCTGGGGGTTTATTTATTTTATGAAGCTGACTGTTGTAGCTCACATCTTGTATTTTGGGGTTGGTAGCAGGCACATGCGCACTAAGGCGCAAACACACAATGGTGTAACGTACAATACTTTAAAGTACTGTTAATGTCACGCCTTGGTCTTAGTATTTTGTGTTTTCTTTAATTATTTGTTCAGGCCAGGGTGTGACATGGGGTTATTATATTGTATTTTCGTATTGGGGTTTGTAGTATTTGGGATTGCGGCTGAGTAGGGGTGTTGTATAGGCTTGGCTGCCTGAGGCGGTTCTCAATCAGAGTCAGGTGATTCTCGTTGTCTCTGATTGGGAACCGTATTTAGGTAGCCGGGGTTTCCCTGTGTATTTCGTGGGTGATTGTTCCTGTCTCTGTGTAGTTTCACCAGATAGGCTGTAATTAGGTTTCACGTTCCGTTTGTTGTTTTGTATTTTGTATAGTTATTTCATGTGTCATTCTTTCCATTAAAGTCATGAGTAACCACCACGCTGCATTTCGGTCCGACTCTCTTTCTACAAACGAAGAATGACGTTACAGTTAAGTCGTTTTTTGGGGTGTCTGTACTGTACTATTTATATTTTTGACAACTTTTACTTTTACTTCATTTACAGTCCTAAAGAAAATAATGTGGTTTTTACTCCATATATTTTCCCTGACACCCAAAAGTACTCGTTACATTTGACCAGAGAACTTCCCTGGTCAACTGTACTGCGTCTGATCTGGCGGACTTACTAAACACAAATACTTTCTTTTTAAATTATGTCTGAGTGTTGGAGTGTTCCCCTGGCTATATGTAAATTCCAAAAACATGAAAATGGTGCTGTCTGGTTTGCTTAATATAAGGAATTTGAAATTATTTTTTACTTTTCACTTTTGAATCTTAAGTATATTTAAAACCAAATACCCTTTAGACTTTTACTCAAGTAGTATTTTACTGGGTGACTTTCACTTTTGAGTAAATGCTATTACGTTATCTTTACTTTTACTCAAGTATGACAATACTGTACTTCTTCCAACACTGCATACAAACGTAGACACACACACAATAATGCATGCACACACACGCAGCCAGGAACATACACACTCATACATCATGTATTTTTGGTAGAGTTTTTTATTTGAAGCTGTAGCTTATTATCCAGCGTGTATGTTTGGGGTTGACAGAGTGCTGTTAGTTAGGTCTACTTGCACCCGATGAAAGCTTTAGTGGGTTAAAAAAACAGGGGCGCAACTTTCACTTTCACACTACACCCCCCCATTCTGAAATACTGAAATAGCATTTTTGTCCCGCCCAGTTGTATGATTGGAATGTGATACAAAACGAGGCAACGGTGTGCTTTAGGACCATGCGGACGCCTCTGAGCGGTTGGGTAGGCTGTTGAGTGTTTATCCAACCGGTTTAAAAATATTAAAGTAAAAAAACATTATGCCCCCCCACTTATAAAACCAAAGTTACGCCCCTGTAGAAAACTATTTTCCAATGAATAATTTTGGGAGTATATTAGACAAACAGTGAGCAGCTACAGTCCTACTTTCATTTGCATCTTTGTTAAACAGCGCACCAGTGTTTTTACCCTCAAGAGATGTATTGTGCACCCCTGCCACTCCTCGTCTTATTTCCTTATACACTCTAGTCACTCTTTCCCTTCCTCGTTTAAATTCGCAATCTGCATGAATCAAAGAACATTCTCTCTTTGTCCTGTGTTTGTTCTAGCCTGTTTAGGTCGTGTCATTGTCACAAGGGAACTTAGATCTAACGGAATGCACCTTTAACTGAAACAGAACCTAATTAGAATTCCAAGGTTTACAAGTTCACCAGGTACTTTTAATTCCCCAGTTATGTATTAGACCCTCCTTTATTGTTAAATCTTCATCAAAGCAGCCACAGGGTTCCCTAACAAGGTGTTTTCGAATAATCAACCTTTATTATTCTGTCTCTGTGGGGAAATATGCAGTTAGCTTATTGCTTCACGCCCAACCAAACTCTAACTTTTAACATTGTCTCCCTAGTTAACTGAGGTAATTTCCCTTTGCTGATAGTTATTGTGTGTTCCTATTGGTCCTAATACACAGAAGCCATTAGAAGGCAATATGAATAGGAGCTACACAGTGGGCAAAAACGGGTTGAATCAATGTTGTTTCCACATAATTTCAACAAAAACATTAAATGTGATGACGTTGAATCAACTTGGAAAACTGACTGGCAAAAAGTAATTGACATAAGGGAATTGGGCATTTTTTCACTTTTAGCATAAATCCAATGACATGCTGACATGTTTTGTTGATTTCATGTTGAATTAACGTTAGTTGACAACTCAATCAAATGTAAATAAAAAGTCGATGTTGAACCACGTCTTTTCCAGTGGGTGTTGGCTTGATGAGGGATGTGGTGGTGTATACAGATGAAATGGCATAAAGAACTTGGTTTAGCACAGCAGATACATGGTCAAAAATCATATTCAAAGCATGACCAAGTACTGTCATTTTGTATATGTCACATAACTATAGTGCGCCATTTCCAGTGGTGGAAAAAGTACCCAATTGTCATACTTGAGTAAAAGTAAAGATACCTTAATAGAAAATTACTCAAGTAAAAGTGAAAGTCACCCAGTAAAATACTACTTGAGAAAAGTCTAAAAGTATTTGGTTCTAAACATACTTAAGTATCAAAAGTAAATGTACTTGCTAAAATATACTTAAGTATCAAAATAAAAGTATAAATCCTTTCAAATTCCTTATATTAGCAGACGGCACCATTTCTTGTTTTTAAAATGTAAACTCAGCTAAAAAAGAAACGTCTCTTTTTCACGACCCTGTCTTGCAAAGATAATTCGTAAAAATCCAAATAACTTCACAGATCTTCATTATAAAGGGTTTGAACACTGATTCCCATGCTTGTTCAATGAACAATAAACAATTGATGAACATGAACCCGTGGAACGGTTGTTAAAAAATCTCTTAGGGTTCCCCTAAGCTCGAATCCCGTTACCGGGATAGATTTGACAACATCCGGTGAAATTGCAGATTGCCAAATTCTAACAACAGAAATATAAATATTTAACATTCATATAAATACAAGGGCAATACATCAAAATTAAGGCCTACTTCATGTTAATCCAGCCGCTGTCAGATTTCAAAAAAGGCGTCACAGAAAAAGCACACCATGTGATTATCTGAGGACAGCGCCCCGCATACAAACACATGAACATCATTTTTCAACCAGGCAGGTGCAACACGAAAGTCAGAAATAGCGATATAATAAATGCCTTACCTTTGAAGATCTTCATCTTTTTGCAATCCCAAATGTCTCAGTGACACAACGAATGGTCGTTTTGTTTGATAAATTCCTTCTTTATATCCCCAAAATGTCCATTTATTTGCCACGTTTGATTCAAAAATACCCCCGGATCCAACTCTCCCAACATGACTACAAAGTATCTAATAAGTTACCTGTTAACTTGGTCCAAACATTTCAAACAACGCTTCTAATCTAACCTCAGGTAACCTAAATTGTAAATAATCGATAAAATTTAATATGGGATAAACTATTTCCAATTCCGAAGAAAAATAACCGGCACCAAAAGACTTGAGTCTATCTGAGTGACACATGGAAAGAATAGGACTACTTCTTCATTGAACAATGTCTAAAGACAGTTGACATCTAGTGGAAGCCATAAGAACTGCAATCTGGGCCCTAATAAATCAGGTTTCCCATAGAAAAGCATTGGAAAACACAATGACCTCAAAAAAAATGTCCCTGGATGGATTGTGCTCGGGGTTTCGCCTGCCAAATGAGTTCTGTTATACTCACAGACATTATTTTAACAGTTCTACACACTTTAGAGTGTTTTCAATCCACTACTACCATGCATATAAATATCCTAACTCCTGGGCCTGAGTAACAGGCAGTTTACTCTGGGCATGCTTTTTATCTGGATGTGAAAATACTGCCCCCTAGCCCAAAGAGGATTTAAGACACTAACAGCTTACAGATGGTAGGCAATTAAGGTCACAGTTATGAAAACTTAGGACATTAAAGAGGCCTTTCTACTGACTCTGAAAAACACCAAAAGAAAGATGCCCAGGGTCCCTGCTCATCTGCGTGCACATGCCTTAGGCCTGCTGCAAGGAGGCATGAGGACTGCAGTTGTGGCCAGGTCATTAAATTGCAATGTCTGTACTGTGAGACCGCTACAGGGAGACAGGATGGACAGCTGATCGTCCTCGCAGTGGCAGACCATGTGTAACAACACCTGTACAGGATTGTTGCATCCGAACATCACACCTGCGGGACAGGTACAGGATGGCAACAATAACTGCCCGAGTAACACCAGGAACGCACAATCCCTCCATCAGTGCTCATACTGTCCGCAATTTGCTGAGAGAGGCTGGGCTGAGGGCTTTGTAGGCCTGTTGTAAGGCAGGTCCTCACCAGACATCAATGGCAATGTCGCCTATGATTGCAAACCCACCTTCGCTGGACGAGACAGGACTGGCAAAAAGTGCTCTTCACTGACGAGTCGCAGTTTTGTCTCACCAAGGGTGATGGTTGAACTCGCGTTTATCGTCAACGTAATGAGCGTTACACCGAGGTCTATGCTCTGGAGCAGGATCAATTTGGAGGTGGAGGGTCTGTCATGGTCTGGGGCGGTGTGTCACAGCGTCATCGGACTGAGCTTGTTGTCATTGCAGGCAATCTCTATGCTGTGCGTCACAGGGGAGATATCCTCCTCCCTCATGTGGTACCCTTCCTGCAGGCTCATTGTCCAGCATGACAATGCCACCAGCCATACTGCTCGTTCTTAGCATGATTTCCTGCCAGACAGAAATGTCAGTGTTCTGCCATGGCCAGTGTAAGCCCAGATCTCAGTCCCATTGAGCATGTCTGGGACCTGTTGGATCGGAGGGTGAGGGCTAGAGCCATTCCCCCCAGAAATGTCCGGGAACATGCAGGTGCCTTGGTGGAAGAGTGGTGTAACATCTCACAGCAAGAACTGGCAAATCTGGTGCAATCCATGAGGAGGAGATGCACTGCAGTACTTAATGCAGCTGGTGGCCACACCAGATACTGACTGTTACTTTTGATTTTGACCCCCCCTTTGTTCAGGGACACATTATTCCATTTCTGTTAGTCACATGTCTGTGGAACTTGTTCAGTTTATGTCTCAGTTGTTGAATCTTATGTTCATACAAATATTTACACGTGTTAAGTTTGCTGAAAATAAACAGTTGACAGTGAAAGGAAGTTTCTTTCTTTGCTGAGTTTAAGTATAGCCAGGGGTACACACGAACACTCAGACAAAACTTACAAATTATGCATTTGTGTTTAGTGAGTCTGCCAGATCAGAGGCAGTAGGGATGACTACATGTTCTCTTGAAAAGTGTGTGAATTGGACCTGCTAAGCATTCAACGTGTACCGAGTACCTTTGCGTGTCAGGAAAATGTATGGAGTAAAAAGCTAATTATTTTCTTTGTGAATGCAGTGAAGTAAAAGCAAAAGTTGTCAAAAATATAATTTGTAAAGTAAAGTACAGATACCCCAAAAAATGACTTAAGTAGAACTTTAAAGTATTTTTACTCAAGTACTTTACACCACTGATCATTTCCCCTACATAGGCCACAAACTTTTCCATGTTGCTAAAGGGACTCGAGCAGATCACGATATGGCAACATATTCATGTCTCACACACCTCGCCTGTAGTGCTGGCAAAATGTAGATGTCTGCCTAAATAGACATACCCAAAAGTAACTGCTATTCATCTGTAATTACAAAATTCTGACATGTAAAAATGTTTGGAAAGAAGACATCTGGGAGATTGTGAGGAAATGATCAGAAGATAGACAGGAGTTACATTGTTCAGAATACACAATATCAAACACACAGAAAATAATGTTTTTTTTATTATTTTGAAAGTCATCTTCCATTGACAAGCTATTACTGAATCATTGATGCCCAGAGCTGGAAACACATCAGATGGCTTCCACAACATGTGAACAATATCAGACAAAAATAGGATTGCTAGACAGATGAAAATGGACAGATGTTTTAGTAAGTGATGTCAGGTTTGGTAACGGGAGGTTTCCAAGTCTCTGAGCCAGGTAGCAAACGTTTGCATAAATAGGTTCTAGGCCTTGCTTTGAATGTCAAGGTGCCATAGTAGCCAATCCCCTGTGTAATGGATGCCTACGGCCTGCCCTTGTACACTTCTATGCCCATATGGTAGTAAGTCACACGCAACCTCAGTCAATAGCCAATATACTCCGTTTTCCGTAGTCACCCTGCTTTTGCATATAGGGGCTACCGTTCTCATACCAGACTGAATTTAATCAAACAAATCTAATAGGGTCCCCAAATATGGGAACTTTACATTTAAGGGGTTAGAATAATGTTGTTGTCAACATTTCCTCTCCCCCTTGAGTAATCATACAGGTCACAGAGAAAGGCTTTCACCCGGCACTTCCCAGTTGATCTCTAGGGGGTCTGACTAGGCACAGTAACGGTTTGGGAATGTAGCCTTTGCATTGTCACCTCATAACAGCATCTTCCGGATTGCCAGGCAAGCTTCGCTCTCATGTGGGTGCTAGAAAGCAGGTTAGGTAGTGCTAGGTATCAACAGGGAATCCAGGAATCCAAAGTTACATCGCACATTGTCCTTCCCTTTTGAAATCCACTGTCATGAGGCGATGAAACTTCAGCCATTCCTTTTCAATGCAGGGTAGCCTAGTGGTTAGAGCATTGGACTAGTAACCGAAAGGTTGCAAGTTCAAATCCCCGAGCTGACAAGGTACAAAATCTGTCGTTCTGCCCCTGAACAGGCAGTTAACCCACTGTTCCTAGGCCGTCATTGAAAATAAGAATTTGTTCTTAACTGACTTACCTGGTTAAATAAAGGTTAAAAAAATAAAACATGTAAAAGTGGGCGGGGGACCGTTGTAGAAGTGCACTGTAATTCCCATAATATGGTCAACTTTATTGTCATGTTTTCCTTTCCTTTTGTCAAGTTAGGGCTGACAGAAAACATTTATTTTTGCTACAATTCAGTGCAAAGCAAAAGTGTATTTTCTTGTAAAACAAGTTTCGCCCTTTTTCTTTGGACATGAGCACAAAATACAGTTTCCAATCACCTTCCTTGGCCGTTTGACAAGTTAGACCTACCCTCTGACAATGATGAAAATACAGTACATCGTGTATAAGTAGGCTCTATCATGTAAATAAAAAACACACTGTAAAACTTTATATGTTGACTCAATGCTGGTATAAGTCTAGTGACCAATAATATTAGCGTTTATAACGCCAGGATGCTTGATTAGTTTTGTGCTGATACATTATGGGGGGAAAAAACTAGCCTATATACTGTATAAAAAAAAGACTGAACTCGAGAAATCGTTTACATTTGTAATGTCTTTCTTCGTTTTTTTCCCCTCCATAGCCTAAATGTGTCTTCTTCTGTTTCATTAAAATATTTCAACTCACATATCATCTTCACATCAACGTATCCGCCAAAGGCATCAGCAGGCAGATTGCAGCCCATATGATCTGCTAATGACCGTTGACTTGACCGTGAGCGCGCTTTGGAACGCCCGGGGCTGAATGGAACGGGAACTCCCCCAGCCTCGCTCCCTCGCGCCTCCCGCGCACAGCGTCTCGGATTGGGCACCGCGCTCATTCAAGAGAATGCCTGCCTGCGGTGGGTGCGTATGTGTTCGTGTGTATCGCATCTTGTGTAGAGATACAACGCTCCGTGTGTTTGAATCTATCACATCTACTGTTCTCTGATTGGAAGGAGAGGAAAATAACCTGCTGGATTGCATGGTCCATTTTGATGATCGATTCCCCAGAATTCAGAAGCCTATTTTTCTCTCTCTCCTCTCAGCGTCAGCCAGTCTATATTTGTTAGGGTTGGTGGTTCAAAGTATCTATTCGAGGGAGGTCTAAAATAAGTGTAGGTTATTTTGACCGTTTGTCTGGAGTGGAGGAAAAGTTTCCGTTGTAAAGAAGTATGAAAAGAGAGCCACGCGACTGAGACACAGGTAAGGAATCATTTATTACATTTGGAACGATGATGGTGGCTCTGCACCTTTCCACATCACTGGTTCCAATGCAGTGTTTGTGGCCTATTATTGTGCTTAAAAAATAAAGTATATATCGCATAAATGTGCCTGCATCAGTTTTATCACACTCAGTGGGAGACAAGGGCTGCGTTGTAGCCTGCTATGACATTGAGGTTTAATGTGTGTGCGTGCGTGTGCGCGAGAGCAGTGGATACTGCGTCGTAGGTTGTTTGCTTCCGAAGTCTATCCCCAGAAGAGAAAGGAGGACGAGTGTTTGTCTGAGTGACTGTCTGAAACGACACTAGCCTCTCAGCTAAGATGTCTGACTCTGCCAGGATTTGAATGATATTTGATGCTACTGCTACTGTATCCGAGTGGTGTGGGGATGTGAAGGGAAACGAGAGTGAACCAAGCTATTTTCCCTTTACTGACTCTTCTCTCGCCAGAAGCGCATGTCGCTACAGAATAGGCTACCAGCACTGAATCCAGCTCCCTGTTATCACTGTAGCACCTATTAGAATATAGACGAGTTACCTTAGTTTTAAATTCCGTTCCTTGAGGTAACGAGTCTGCTAGTCAGTTAGTCTTCTTTAGCTGTTGTTGACACAGTCAGCAGTAGCCTGCAGCATGTTACAAACAGTATAGGACATAGGCTGCCTTGTGAACACGGTGGTGTTGCTGTATCTACACCGCTCATCTACCTCCAGCAGTGCAGTGATCGGACCTGCCGTACGGTTGTTGAGTCATGCAGTGCTCAGCTCACTATTAGTTCTGCTCTGACGCCTGTGGATACCGCAGCGCTCGAGCTCTCTCTGACCCGCCGTGTGTGTGTGTGTGTGTGTGTGTGTGTGTGTGTGTGTGTGTGTGCGGGGGCAGGCAGCGCTCGCCACAGCTTGACCTGTATCTGCTACTGTCACAGCTTGACCTGTATCTGCTGCTGTCACAGCTTGACCTGTATCTGCCGCTGTCACAGCTTGACCTGTATCTGCTACTGTCACAGCTTGACCTGTATCTGCTGCTGTCACAGCTTGACCTGTATCTGCCGCTGTCACAGCTTGACCTGTATCTGCTGCTGTCACAGCTTGACCTGTATCTGCTACTGTCACAGCTTGACCTGTATCTGCTACTGTCACAGCTTGACCTGTATCTGCTACTGTCACAGCTTGACCTGTATCTGCTACTGTCACAGCTTGACCTGTATCTGCTGCTGTCACAGCTTGACCTGTATCTGCTGCTGTCACAGCTTGACCTGTATCTGCCGCTGTCACAGCTTGACCTGTATCTGCCGCTGTCACAGCTTGACCTGTATCTGCTACTGTCACAGCTTGACCTGTATCTGCTGCTGTCACAGCTTGACCTGTATCTGCTGCTGTCACAGCTTGACCTGTATCTGCTACTGTCACAGCTTGACCTGTATCTGCTACTTTCACAGCTTGACCTGTATCTGCTACTGTCACAGCTTGACCTGTATCTGCCGCTGTCACAGCTTGACCTGTATCTGCTACTGTCACAGCTTGACCTGTATCTGCCGCTGTCACAGCTTGACCTGTATCTGCTACTGTCACAGCTTGACCTGTATCTGCTGCTGTCACAGCTTGACCTGTATCTGCCGCTGTCACAGCTTGACCTGTATCTGCTACTGTCACAGCTTGACCTGTATCTGCTGCTGTCACAGCTTGACCTGTATCTGCTGCTGTCACAGCTTGACCTGTATCTGCTACTGTCACAGCTTGACCTGTATCTGCCGCTGTCACAGCTTGACCTGTATCTGCCGCTGTCACAGCTTGACCTGTATCTGCCGCTGTCACAGCTTGACCTGTATCTGCCGCTGTCACAGCTTGACCTGTATCTGCTACTGTCACAGCTTGACCTGTATCTGCCGCTGTCACAGCTTGACCTGTATCTGCTGCTGTCACAGCTTGACCTGTATCTGCTGCTGTCACAGCTTGACCTGTATCTGCTGCTGTCACAGCTTGACCTGTATCTGCCGCTGTCACAGCTTGACCTGTATATGCTGCTGTCACAGCTTGACCTGTATCTGCTACTGTCACAGCTTGACCTGTATCTGCTACTGTCACAGCTTGACCTGTATCTGCCGGTGTCACAGCTTGACCTGTATCTGCTACTGTCACAGCTTGACCTGTATCTGCTACTGTCACAGCTTGACCTGTATCTGCTACTGTCACAGCTTGACCTGTATCTGCTACTGTCACAGCTTGACCTGTATCTGCTACTGTCACAGCTTGACCTCTATCTGCGACTGTCACAGCTTGACCTGTATCTGCTGCTGTCACAGCTTGACCTGTATCTGCCGCTGTCACAGCTTGACCTGTATCTGCCGCTGTCACAGCTTGACCTGTATCTGCTACTGTCACAGCTTGACCTGTATCTGCTGCTGTCACAGCTTGACCTGTATCTGCCGCTGTCACAGCTTGACCTGTATCTGCTACTGTCACAGCTTGACCTGTATCTGCTACTTTCACAGCTTGACCTGTATCTGCTACTGTCACAGCTTGACCTGTATCTGCTGCTGTCACAGCTTGACCTGTATCTGCCGCTGTCACAGCTTGACCTGTATCTGCCGCTGTCACAGCTTGACCTGTATCTGCCGCTGTCACAGCTTGACCTGTATCTGCCGCTGTCACAGCTTGACCTGTATCTGCCGCTGTCACAGCTTGACCTGTATCTGCCGCTGTCACAGCTTGACCTGTATCTGCCGCTGTCACAGCTTGACCTGTATCTGCCGCTGTCACAGCTTGACCTGTATCTGCCGCTGTCACAGCTTGACCTGTATCTGCTGCTGTCACAGCTTGACCTGTATCTGCTGCTGTCACAGCTTGACCTGTATCTGCTGCTGTCACAGCTTGACCTGTATCTGCTGCTGTCACAGCTTGACCTGTATCTGCTGCTGTCACAGCTTGACCTGTATCTGCTGCTGTCACAGCTTGACCTGTATCTGCCGCTGTCACAGCTTGACCTGTATCTGCCGCTGTCACAGCTTGACCTGTATCTGCCGCTGTCACAGCTTGACCTGTATCTGCCGCTGTCACAGCTTGACCTGTATCTGCCGCTGTCACAGCTTGACCTGTATCTGCTGCTGTCACAGCTTGACCTGTATCTGCTGCTGTCACAGCTTGACCTGTATCTGCTGCTGTCACAGCATCTGCTGTCACAGCTTGACCTGTATCTGCCGCTGTCACAGCTTGACCTGTATCTGCCGCTGTCACAGCTTGACCTGTATCTGCCGCTGTCACAGCTTGACCTGTATCTGCTGCTGTCACAGCTTGACCTGTATCTGCTGCTGTCACAGCTTGACCTGTATCTGCTGCTGTCACAGCTTGACCTGTATCTGCTGCTGTCACAG
This sequence comes from Oncorhynchus keta, assembly GCF_023373465.1. Taxonomy (NCBI): domain Eukaryota; kingdom Metazoa; phylum Chordata; class Actinopteri; order Salmoniformes; family Salmonidae; genus Oncorhynchus; species Oncorhynchus keta. The sequence continues at coordinate 17,682,638 of NC_068450.1, read as the reverse complement.
CTTGACCTGTATCTGCTGCTGTCACAGCTTGACCTGTATCTGCTGCTGTCACAGCTTGACCTGTATCTGCTACTGTCACAGCTTGACCTGTATCTGCTACTGTCACAGCTTGACCTGTATCTGCTGCTGTCACAGCTTGACCTGTATCTGCTGCTGTCACAGCTTGACCTGTATCTGCTACTGTCACAGCTTGACCTGTATCTGCTACTGTCACAGCTTGACCTGTATCTGCTGCTGTCACAGCTTGACCTGTATCTGCTGCTGTCACAGCTTGACCTGTATCTGCTACTGTCACAGCTTGACCTGTATCTGCTGCTGTCACAGCTTGACCTGTATCTGCTGCTGTCACAGCTTGACCTGTATCTGCTGCTGTCACAGCTTGACCTGTATCTGCTGCTGTCACAGCTTGACCTGTATCTGCTGCTGTCACAGCTTGACCTGTATCTGCCGCTGTCACAGCTTGACCTGTATCTGCTGCTGTCACAGCTTGACCTGTATCTGCTGCTGTCACAGCTTGACCTGTATCTGCTGCTGTCACAGCTTGACCTGTATCTGCTGCTGTCACAGCTTGACCTGTATCTGCTGCTGTCACAGCTTGACCTGTATCTGCTACTGTCACAGCTTGACCTGTATCTGCTACTGTCACAGCTTGACCTGTATCTGCTGCTGTCACAGCTTGACCTGTATCTGCTGCTGTCACAGCTTGACCTGTATCTGCTACTGTCACAGCTTGACCTGTATCTGCTACTGTCACAGCTTGACCTGTATCTGCTGCTGTCACAGCTTGACCTGTATCTGCTGCTGTCACAGCTTGACCTGTATCTGCTACTGTCACAGCTTGACCTGTATCTGCCGCTGTCACAGCTTGACCTGTATCTGCTACTGTCACAGCTTGACCTGTATCTGCTACTGTCACAGCTTGACCTGTATCTGCTGCTGTCACAGCTTGACCTGTATCTGCTGCTGTCACAGCTTGACCTGTATCTGCTGCTGTCACAGCTTGACCTGTATCTGCTGCTGTCACAGCTTGACCTGTATCTGCTACTGTCACAGCTTGACCTGTATCTGCTGCTGTCACAGCTTGACCTGTATCTGCTACTGTCACAGCTTGACCTGTATCTGCCGCTGTCACAGCTTGACCTGTATCTGCCGCTAGACGTAGGCAGACTGCTGTGTTGCTGGTCCTGAGTAAAAATGACCAGGCCAACATTTTCCAGAAAAAGTACAGAAAACATACCCAGACATCAGTGGTGTAGTCATGGTGCATGGAGAAGTGGGTGTACTCTATTTTTGGCAAAAATATCCCAAATGGCCTCTGCCTGGGGAATGGAAGGTGCCCTGTGTGAACGATTCTATGATAACCTGTGTGAAAGATTCTATGATAAACAGATGTAGGCAACTGAAAATGACCAATAATCATGACAATGCAATGACAATGTCATGATATCCAGAATTAAATAGGACTTATAGACCTAGCATTTATGGCTGATATGTTAGGCTAAGTGGCCAGATAAGCACAGAGGTAAGAAAATGAACAGATGTATGTGATGCTGTGTTACATGAGAACGGGATCATCCAGGAATTCCTACACTTCATAGCATCTGAAGGTTTGGAGCTCGTCGCTGCGGATTGTACTGTACGTTTTACTACATTCAATTCCATACACTGTGGTTTACACATATTTCTACCCTAATATGACTATTTAATTCATAACTTTTCTGAGCTGTACTATTTGCCCCATTATTTCTGTAGACCTAGGCTATTTAGTCTATAGAGAAAATGGTGAACGCTACCGGAGTCAGGGCCCTGGCCTAAACATCATAGCCTGTCACTCAAGCTCTTCTATTGAGAAGCAAAATAAAGAGGCTAAACTGTAGAAGTCGTGAGATATGTGAATAAATGGACAATTCCATTTGTGAATGTGAATATCAGGAGTCAGTGAACAGAGCGGAGTGCGGAGCCACTGTCCATGTTGCTGAATAACAGGCTGTGGTTTCACCCAACAACAACAAATCCCTTGACAAACAAGCCTGTTATTAATGCCAAGTAGGCAGCGCAACTGCACAACTACACAACCGCTTACAACAACACCTCTGACAACACAGGCCGACTGTCCGACTCCGACAGTAAACAAACGTAATGAAATACACAACATGTCTATCACCTACATAGAGAGAGAGAGAGATAAAGACATATTCTACAGCAGCAGACAAGTGCAGTGATAAAATAGCAAAAATTATACTCTCACAAAATACGGATAATGGTTGAAGTGTACAGTCCGATAGTCCAACATGAAATAATCAACACATTATCAGATGGACCCCTCCCACTCAAAGGAGCGATCTAATGTACAGGCACAACAGGTGGATTCAGGACCATGGTCAGCGCATACGCAGGGCACCAGCTCAGCACTGGATTGAAATATACACAAACAGTTTATTGCACTATTGCACAAAGAAGCAATGAAGAATAGAAAGCCCTGAAAGTGTTTTCATTAAGCCCAAAGTGAACACTTTCTGACATATGACTTCTGCCACACACAATACAAGCACTTTAGGCCGATATGTTGAACTGTACGGTGGATCTCAGATGAATCGCTCACGGTGAATAAGCAACATGAAGTCATTCTATATAATACCACAGCAGGTATGAATACAGCAGCTCACTGGAATCAGCTGACTTAAACATGGCCTACCAAGGCAGGCATGAAAACATGACATCCTCATACATGGAACATTGAACAATAAAGCAACATGCAACAATTTAAAAGATTTTACTCAGTTAAAGTTCATATAAGGAAATCAATCAATTGAAATACATTCATTGGGCCCTAATCTATGGATTTGACATGACTGGGAATTCAGATAAGCATCTGTTGGTCACTGATACCTTTAAAAAAAAATTAAGGACGTGGATCAGATAACCAGTCAGTATCTGGTGTGATCAGAAAATCAGTCAGTATCTGGTGTGATCAGAAAATCAGTCAGTATCTGGTGTGATCAGAAAATCAGTCAGTATCTGGTGTGATCAGAAAATCAGTCAGTATCTGGTGTGATCAGAAAATCAGTCAGTATCTGGTGTGATCAGAAAATCAGTCAGTATCTGGTGTGATCAGAAAATCAGTCAGTATCTGGTGTGATCAGAAAATCAGTCAGTATCTGGTGTGATCAGAAAATCAGTCAGTATCTGGTGTGATCAGAAAATCAGTCAGTATCTGGTGTGATCAGAAAATCAGTCAGTATCTGGTGTGATCAGAAAATCAGTCAGTATCTGGTGTGATCAGAAAATCAGTCAGTATCTGGTGTGACCACCATTTGTCTCATGCAGCACGACACATTTCCATCACATAGAGTTAATCAGGCTGTTGATTGTGGCCTGTTGAATGTTGTCCCGCTCCTCTTCAATCGCTGTGTGAAGTTGCTGTGTATTGGTGGGAGCTGGAACACGCTGTCGTACACGTCGATCCATAGCATCCCAAACATGCTTAACGGGTGGTGACATGTCTGGTGAATATGCAGGGCATGGAAGAACTGGGACATTTTCAGCTTCCTGGAATTGTGTACATATCCTTGTGACATGGGGCTGTACATTATCATGCTGAAACATGAGGTGATGGTGGCAGATGAATGACAAGACAATGGGCCTCAGGATCTCATCACTGTATCTCTGTGCATTCAAATTGCCATTGATAAAATGCAATTGTGTTCGTTGTCCATAGGTAATGCCTGCACATACCATAATCCCACGGCCACTCTGTTCACAATGTTTGACATCAGCAAATCGTTCGCCCACACGACGCCATACACGCTGTCTGCCATCTGCCCGGTACAGTTGAAACCGGGATTCATCTGTGAAGAGGACACTTCTCCAGCGTACCAGTGGCCATCAAAGGTGAGCATTTACCCACTGAAATCAGTCTCTCCGCCAAACTTCAGACAGGTCAAGACCCTGGTGAGGACGACGAGCATGCAGATGAGCTTCCCTGATACGGTTTCTGACAGTTTGTGAAGAAATTCTTTGGTTGTGCAAAGCCACAGTTTCATCAGCTGTCCAGGAGGTCCAAGTGAATAAGTTGGATGTGGACATCCTGGGCTGGCGTGGTATCACCTGGTCTGCAATTGCGAAGCTTGTTGGACATACCGTCAAATTCTCTAAAATGTCAAATTGTCTGATACGTCAAATTCTCTAAAACACAGTTGGAGGTGGCTTATGGTAGATAAATTAACATTCAATTATGTCGCAACAGTCAGGTTCCTGCAGTCAGCATGCCAATTGCACGCTCCCTCAAAACTTGAGACATCTGTGGCATTGTGTTGTGTGACAAAGCTTCACATTTTAGAGTAGCCTTTTATTGTCCCCAGCACAAGGTGCACCTGTGTAAGGATCATGCTGTTTAATCAGCTTCTTGCCACACCTGTCAGGTGGATGGATTATCTTGGCAAAGGAGAAATGCTCACTAAAAGGGATGTAAACAAATTTGTGTACAACATTTAAGATAAGTTCAAGTTCAAATCCCCGAGCTGACAAGGTACAAAATCTGTCTTTCTGCCCCTGAACAGGCAGTTAACCCACTGTTCCAAGGCTGTCATTGAAAATAAGAATTTGTTCTTAACTGACTTGCCTGGTTAAATAAAGGTTAAGGTACAAATTAAATGGGACCAACACTTGACATGTTGAGTCTATATTTTCGTGTTGAGTATACAGTATATACAGTATACAGTATATAGCCTAATACCACGGAGGGTATGAATACAGTAGCTCACTTTGATGTAAACGCATAGACCTGGACTACCATTGGTCGGAATGAAAACATTAGGCTAAACCATAAATAAACAGTATTCAGGCTCAACTTTCTGTTTCATGTTTACAGCACAAGATATAGACACTTGGTGTGGAAGATGGAGATAATATATCATAGGTCAATGAGTCACTGATTTCCCTTTCAAAGGACGACCGGGCTGTTTTAGATGTGCAGTCAGCATGCAAGATCTGATGGATGATTTGATTCGACCTGTAGTGGAGAATAGACTCTTGGCAGAACATGAAGTCATAGGAAAGGTAATGATGGACCTGAATAGTCTATTGATGTTAGGGAAAATGGCAGGGCTGAAGCTGTCAAAAACTTCCTGGTGGAAGCATGCCTTGCAAAGGTGTTTCGAATCCTTATAGCCATCTCTAACAAATGAGCCTTCCATAGTGGCCTCTGGGAAATATCTACACATTGGACAGAAAACATTGTCCCCTGTTCAACTGTATTCCAGTCAATAAAACATACCACTTCCATGATGAATACTGCATTTTCCATTGATCACTGTAGTGGCGAACACTTGCGTTTTAGTGGTACTGTATGATTGCAATATAACCAATTAGATCCCTCTAACTTCCTACTACATTTTTCAACATTTCTGATTAGTCGGGAGACAATACAAAGAACAAATGAAATGTTTAAATATATTTAAAACCCTCCTGATTGGGTGGGACAGTGTTCAATCTTGCAAGGCCTCTGTCCGGCTCTGTCGTGGCTTTGTGTCTGTCTGTCTGTCTGTCTGTCTGTCTGTCTGTCTGTCTGTCTGTCTGTCTGTCTGTCTGTCTGTCTGTCTGTCTGTCTGTCTGTCTGTCTGTCTGTCTGTCTGTCTGTCTGAGTCTATTAAAATAAGATGTTCTAACCTTCAGCCTCATGGTGATTGGTTTAAACCTGCAGCCTCATGGTGATTGGTTTAAACCTGCAGCCTCATGGTGATTGGTTTAAACCCCACTCCAACTGATCCCACGTGTCGTTCATTCAGGGCAGAATCCTTAGCTACTAGACATGTGTCCACGTAGCCTCTGAATATTCACTCAAATCTCTGATTTTTATCACATCAGGATGTAAGGAGTTTGATATAGAGTGTGTTACATGGTAGCACACCCCACTGGGCTTTACACTTTCATTCATCCGCTACTCTGTCTTTTTCAATCTCTCTTTCTCTCTCTCTCTGCTTCCTTCTTCTCTGCGATCCCTGTCTGATCCCTCCATCCCTCCCTCTGAGAGTGGCAGATGAATAAGTGAGAAGGCACAAATCTCTGATGAGATCATTAAGGACACAACCATACACGCACGCACACACACACACACGCACGCACGCACGCACGCACACACACACACACACACACGCTCTCTGCAGTGGTCAGAGAGCAAACGTCCGATTAACCCTAATGTGTCCTCATCCTCTCTTCACCTGCCAGACTGCATTACTTCTCTGTGTGTGTGTGTGTGTCTCCTATCTGGCTGTGGTCTTTGGTGTTACTAAGAGCTCACAGTGGACAGCAGGCTGCGTCAGCTACAATCACCACACAAGCCCTCAGGCTGCCCTACTTGGCTTGGCTTGGCACACACACACATACACACACACAGACACACACAGCATGGTTTGGATGGGCTGTGAGGGAGATGGCCCAATCTCACAATTGTCTTCGTACAAGCTAACCTTCACAACCATTGTCTAACTACCTGTCTGTTTTTAACTGTCTACTGAGTAATGTCTAACCACCTGTCTGTCTAACTGTCTACTGAGTAATGTCTAACTACCTGTCTGTCTTTAACTGTCTACTGAGTAATGTCTAACTACCTGTCTGTCTTTAACTGTCTACTGAGTAATGTCTAACTACCTGTCTGTCTTTAACTGTCTACTGAGTAATGTCTAACTACCTGTCTGTCTTTAACTGTCTACTGAGTAATGTCTAACCACATGTCTGTCTTTAACTGTCTACTGAGTAATGAACTACCTGTCTGTCTTTAACTGTCTACTGAGTAATGTCTAACTACCTGTCTGTCTTTAACTGTCTTGAGTAATGTCTAACTACCTGTCTGTCTTTAACTGTCTACTGAGTAATGTCTAACTACCTGTCTGTCTTTAACTGTCTACTGAGTAATGTCTAACTACCTGTCTGTCTTTAACTGTCTACTGAGTAATGTCTAACTACCTGTCTGTCTTTAACTGTCTACTGAGTAATGTCTAACCACCTGTCTGTCTTTAACTGTCTACTGAGTAATGTCTAACTACCTGTCTGTCTTTAACTGTCTACTGAGTAATGTCTAACCACCTGTCTGTCTTTAACTGTCTACTGAGTAATGTCTAACTACCTGTCTGTCTTTAACTGTCTACTGAGTAATGTCTAACCACCTGTCTGTCTTTAACTGTCTACTGAGTACCTGTCTGTCTTTAACTGTCTACTGAGTAATGTCTAACCACATGTCTGTCTTTAACTGTCTACTGAGTAATGTCTAACTACCTGTCTGTCTTTAACTGTCTACTGAGTAATGTCTAACTACCTGTCTGTCTTTAACTGTCTACTGAGTAATGTCTAACTACCTGTCTGTCTTTAACTGTCTACTGAGTAATGTCTAACTACCTGTCTGTCTTTAACTGTCTACTGAGTAATGTCTAACCACCTGTCTGTCTTTAACTGTCTACTGAGTAATGTCTAACTACCTGTCTGTCTTTAACTGTCTACTGAGTAATGTCTAACTACCTGTCTGTCTTTAACTGTCTACTGAGTAATGTCTAACTACCTGTCTGTCTTTAACTGTCTACTGAGTAATGTCTAACCACCTGTCTGTCTTTAACTGTCTACTGAGTAATGTCTAACTACCTGTCTGTCTTTAACTGTCTACTGAGTAATGTCTAACTACCTGTCTGTCTTTAACTGTCTACTTAATGTCTAACTACCTGTCTGTCTTTAACTGTCTACTGAGTAATGTCTAACTACCTGTCTGTCTTTAACTGTCTACTGAGTAATGTCTAACTATCTGTCTGTCTTTAACCTGTCTGTCTTTAACTGTCTACTGAGTAATGTCTAACTACCTGTCTGTCTTTAACTGTCTACTGAGTAATGTCTAACTACCTGTCTGTCTTTAACTGTCTACTGAGTAATGTCTAACTACCTGTCTGTCTTTAACTGTCTACTGAGTAATGTCTAACTACCTGTCTGTCTTTAACTGTCTACTGAGTAATGTCTAACTACCTGTCTGTCTTTAACTGTCTACTGAGTAATGTCTAACTACCTGTCTGTCTTTAACTGTCTACTGAGTAATGTCTAACTACCTGTCTGTCTTTAACTGTCTACTGAGTAATGTCTAACCACATGTCTGTCTTTAACTGTCTACTGAGTAATGTCTAACTACCTGTCTGTCTTTAACTGTCTACTGAGTAATGTCTAACTACCTGTCTGTCTTTAACTGTCTACTGAGTAATGTCTAACTACCTGTCTGTCTTTAACTGTCTACTGAGTAATGTCTAACCACCTGTCTGTCTTTAACTGTCTACTGAGTAATGTCTAACTACCTGTCTGTCTTTAACTGTCTACTGAGTAATGTCTAACTACCTGTCTGTCTTTAACTGTCTACTGAGTAATGTCTAACTACCTGTCTGTCTTTAACTGTCTACTGAGTAATGTCTAACTATCTGTCTGTCTTTAACTGTCTACTGAGTAATGTCTAACTACCTGTCTGTCTTTAACTGTCTACTGAGTAATGCACTGTTATGAGATGAGAAGTACTTCATCATCTCTCTATCTCTCTCTCTCTTTCTCTCAATAGAAATTTTAATTGAAGGGGCTTTAATGGAATGGGAATCATAGGTTTACATTTCCAATGCAAATGAAATAAATAAACAAAAGTATAATAAAAATGAACAGTAAACATGACGCTCACAAAAGTTCCAAAATAATAAAGACATTTCAAATGTGACTGTATGTCTATATACAGTATTGTAATCATGTGCAAATAGTTCAAGTACTAACGGGATGAGATGTATTTACAATGGTGTTTGTTCTTCACTGGTTGCCCTTCTCTTGTGGCAACAGGTCACAACTCTTGCTGTTGTGATGGCACACTGTGATATATTACCCAATATGAACATTTGATTTGTTTTCAAATTCTTTGTGGGTTTGTCTAATATGAGGGAAATATGTCTCTCTAATATGGTCATGCATTTGGTAGGAGGTTAGGACGTGTAGCTCAGTTTCCACCTCATTTTGTGGGCAGTGAGCCTGTCTTCTCTTGTGAGCCAGGTCTGTCTGAGGTGACCTTTCTCAATAGCAAGGCTATGCTCACTGAGTCTGTACATAGTCAAAGCTTTCCTTAATGTTGGGTCAGTCACAGTGGTCATGTATTCTGCCTCTGTGTTCTCTCTGTGTAGGGCCAAATAGCTCTCTAGGTTTTTGTTAATTCTTTCCAATGTGTCAAGTAATTATCTTTTTGTTTTCTCATGATTTGGTTGGGTCTAATTGTGGTGTTGTTCTGGGGCTCTGTGGAGTCCGTTTGTGAACAGAGCCCCCAGGACCAAACAATAGTACGCAAGTATAAACACCATGGAACCACGCAGCCGTCATACTGCTCAGGAAGGAGGCGCCTTCTGTCTCCGAGAGACGAACGTACTTTGGTGCGAAAAGTGCAAATCAATCCCAGAACAACAGCAAAGGACCCTGTGGAGATGCTGGAGGAAACAGGTTCAAAAGTATCTATATCCACAGTTTAACAAGTCCTATATCGACATAACCTGAAAGGCTGCTCAGCAAGGAAGAAGCCACTGCTCTAAAACCGCCATAAAAAAGCCAGATTACGGTTTGCAACTGCACATGGGGACAAATATCGTACTTTTTGGAGAAATGTTTTCTGGTCTGTTGAAACAAAAATAGAACTGTTTGACCATAATGACCATCATTATTTGGAGGAAAAAGGGGAATGGAATATATACATTGGTGAACAGATTCCCATTTTCAGCAACAATCACCCCTGTGTTCCAATGGCACATTGTGTTAGCTAATCCAAGTTTATCATTTTAAAAAGCTAATAATCATTAGAAAACCATTTTGCAATAATGTTAGCACAGATAAAAACTGTTCTTCTGATTAAAGGAGCAATATTACTGTCCTTCTTTAGACTAGTTGAGTATCTGGAGCATCAGCCTTTGTGGGTTAAATTACAGGCTCAAAATGGCCAGAAACAAATAACTTTCTTCTGAAACCCGTCAGCCTATTCTTGTTCTGAGAAATGAAGGCTATTCCATGCGAGAAATTGGCAAGAAACTGAAGATCTCGTACAACGCTGTGTACTACTCCCTATACAGAACAGTGCAAACGGACTCGAACCAGAATAGAAAGAGGAGTGGGAGGCCCCGGTGCACAACTGAACAAGAGGACAAGAACATTAGAGTGTCTAGTATGAGAAACAGTCGCCTCACAAGTCCTCACCTGGGAGCTCCGTTAAATAGTACCTGCAAAACACCAGTCTCAACTGTGCTTTAGTGCTTTTCTTTCAAAAACATGGAGTATATATACATACATACATACACATACATTTATAAACACATCTTTTAAAAAAATATACTTCCTTCATTACCATCCAACTATACCCCTATTTTTTCTTTGTTATAGGGCCAAAAAGATTAGAGAAGTGGTTTATCAATACATCTCCATTTTAGATAGATACCTCTTTATGTTGTTATTTGTTATAGAGCCAAAAGGATTGGAGAAGTGGTTTATCAATACATCTCCATTTTAGATAGATACCTCTTTATGTTGTTGTTTGTTATAGATCCAAAAGGATTGGAGAAGTGGTTTATCAATACATCTCCATTTTAGATAGATACCTCTTTATGTTGTTGTTTGTTATAGATCCAAAAGGATTGGAGAAGTGGTTTATCAATACATCTCCATTTTAGATAGATACCTCTTTATGTTGTTGTTTGTTATAGGGCCAAAAGGATTGGAGAAGTGGTTTATCCATACATCTCCATTTTAGATAGATACCTCTTTATGTTGCTGTTTGTTTAGTGTGTTCCAATTTTCCCAGAAGTGGTTAGATTCTATGGATTCTTCAATTACATTGAGCTGATTTCTGATGTGCTGTTCCTTCCTTTTCTGTAGTGTATTTCTGTATTGTTTTAGTAATTCACCATAGTGAAGGCGTAGGCTCAGGTTTTCTGTAGTGTGTTGTTTTAGTGATTCACCATAGTAAAGGCGTAGGCTCAGGTTTTCTGTAGTGTGTTGTTTTAGTGATTCACCATAGTGAAGGCGTAGGCTCAGGTTTTCTGTAGTGTGTTGTTTTAGTGATTCACCACAGTGAAGGCGTAGACTCAGGTTTTCTGTAGTGTGTTGTTTTAGTGATTCACCATAGTGAAGTCGTAGGCTCAGGTTTTCTGTAGTGTGTTGTTTTAGTGATTCACCATAGTGAAGGCGTAGGCTCAGGTTTTCTGTAGTGTGTTGTTTTAGTGATTCACCATAGTGAAGGCGTAGGCTCAGGTTTTCTGTAGTGTGTTGTTTTAGTGATTCACCATAGTGAAGGCGTAGGCTCAGGTTTTCTGTAGTGTGTTGTTTTAGTGATTCACCATAGTGAAGGCGTAGGCTCAGGTTTTCTGTAGTGTGTTGTTTTAGTGATTCACCATAGTGAAGGCGTAGGCTCAGGTTTTCTGTAGTGTGTTGTTTTAGTGATTCACCACAGTGAAGGCGTAGACTCAGGTTTTCTGTAGTGTGTTGTTTTAGTGATTCACCATAGTGAAGGCGTAGGCTCAGGTTTTCTGTAGTGTGTTGTTTTAGTGATTCACCACAGTGAAGGCGTAGACTCAGGTTTTCTGTAGTGTGTTGTTTTAGTGATTCACCATAGTGAAGGCGTAGGCTCAGGTTTTCTGTAGTGTGTTGTTTTAGTGATTCACCATAGTGAAGGCGTAGGCTCAGGTTTTCTGTAGTGTGTTGTTTTAGTGATTCACCATAGTGAAGGCGTAGGCTCAGGTTTTCTGTAGTGTGTTGTTTTAGTGATTCACCATAGTGAAGGCGTAGGCTCAGGTTTTCTGTAGTGTGTTGTTTTAGTGATTCACCATAGTGAAGGCGTAGGCTCAGGTTTTCTGTAGTGTGTTGTTTTAGTGATTCACCATAGTGAAGGCGTAGGCTCAGGTTTTCTGTAGTGTGTTGTTTTAGTGATTCACCATAGTGAAGGCGTAGACTCAGGTTTTCTGTAGTGTGTTGTTTTAGTGATTCACCATAGTGAAGGCGTGGGCTCAGGTTTTCTGTAGTGTGTTGTTTTAGTGATTCACCATAGTGAAGGCGTAGGCTCAGGTTTTCTGTAGTGTGTTGTTTTAGTGATTCACCATAGTGAAGGCGTAGGCTCAGGTTTTCTGTAGTGTGTTGTTTTAGTGATTCACCATAGTGAAGGCGTAGGCTCAGGTTTTCTGTAGTGTGTTGTTTTAGTGATTCACCATAGTGAAGGCGTAGGCTCAGGTTTTCTGTAGTGTATTGTTTTAGTGATTCACCATAGTGAAGGCGTAGGCTCAGGTTTTCTGTATTGTATTGTTTTAGTGATTCACCATAGTGAAGGCATGGGCTCAGGTGTTCTGTATTGTATTGTTTTAGTGATTCACCATAGTGAAGGCGTAGGCTCAGGTTTTCTGTATTGTATTGTTTTAGTGATTCACCATAGTGAAGGCGTAGGCTCAGGTGTTCTGTATTGTATTGTTTTAGTGATTCACCATAGTGAAGGCATGGGCTCAGGTGTTCTGTATTGTATTGTTTTAGTGATTCACCATAGTGAAGGCGTAGGCTCAGGTTTTCTGTATTGTATTGTTTTAGTGATTCACCATAGTGAAGGCGTGGGCTCAGGTGTTCTGTATTGTATTGTTTTAGTGATTCACCATAGTGAAGGCGTAGGCTCAGGTTTTCTGTAGTGTATTGTTTTAGTGATTCACCATAGTGAAGGCGTAGACTCAGGTGTTCTGTATTGTATTGTTTTAGTGATTCACCATACTGAAGGAATGGGCTCAGGTTTTCTGTATTGTATTGTTTTAGTGATTCACCATAGTGAAGGCATGGGCTCAGGTGTTCTGTATTGTATTGTTTTAGTGATTCACCATAGTGAAGGCATGGGCTCAGGTGTTCTGTATTGTATTGTTTTAGTGATTCACAGTAGTGAAGGCATGGGCTCAGGTGTTCTGTATTGTATTGTTTTAGTGATTCACCATAGTGAAGGCGTAGGCTCAGGTTTTCTGTATTGTATTGTTTTAGTGATTCACCATAGTGAAGGTATGGGCTCAGGTTTTCTGTAGTGTATTGTTTTAGTGATTCACCATAGTGAAGGCGTAGGCTCAGGTTTTCTGTATTGTATTGTTTTAGTGATTCACCATAGTGAAGGCGTAGGCTCAGGTGTTCTGTATTGTATTGTTTTAGTGATTCACCATAGTGAAGGCATGGGCTCAGGTTTTCTGTATTGTATTGTTTTAGTGATTCACCATAGTGAAGGCATAGGCTCAGGTTTTCTGTATTGTATTGTTTTAGTGATTCACCATAGTGAAGGCGTAGGCTCAGGTGTTCTGTATTGTATTGTTTTAGTGATTCACCATAGTGAAGGCGTAGGCTCAGGTTTTCTGTATTGTATTGTTTTAGTGATTCACCATAGTGAAGGCGTAGGCTCAGGTTTTCTGTATTGTATTGTTTTAGTGATTCACCATAGTGAAGGCGTAGGCTCAGGTTTTCTGTATTGTATTGTTTTAGTGATTCACCATAGTGAAGGCGTAGGCTCAGGTTTTCTGTAGTGTATTGTTTTAGTGATTCACCATAGTGAAGGCGTAGGCTCAGGTTTTCTGTATTGTATTGTTTTAGTGATTCACCACAGTGAAGGCATAGACTCAGGTTTTCTGTAGTGTATTGTTTTAGTGATTCACCATAGTGAAGGCGTAGGCTTAGGTTTTCTGTATTGTATTGTTTTAGTGATTCACCATAGTGAAGGCATGGGCTCAGGTGTTCTGTATTGTTTTAGTGATTCACCATAGTGAAGGCGTAGACTCAGGTGTTCTGTATTGTATTGTTTTAGTGATTCACCATAGTGAAGGCGTAGGCTCAGGTTTTCTGTATTGTATTGTTTTAGTGATTCACCATAGTGAAGGCATGGGCTCAGGTTTTCTGTATTGTATTGTTTTAGTGATTCACCATAGTGAAGGCATGGGCTCAGGTTTTCTGTATTGTATTGTTTTAGTGATTCACCAATGTAAGTCGCTCTGGATAAGAGCGTCTGCTAAATGACTTAAATGTAAAAAATGTAATGAAGGCATGGGCTCAGGTGTTCTGTATTGTATTGTTTTAGTGATTCACCATAGTGAAGGCATGGGCTCAGGTGTTCTGTATTGTATTGTTTTAGTGATTCACCATAGTGAAGGCATGGGCTCAGGTGTTCTGTATTGTATTGTTTTAGTGATTCACCATAGTGAAGGCATGGGCTCATGTGTTCTGTAGTGTGTTGTTTTAGTGATTCACCATAGTGAAGGCATGGGCTCAGGTGTTCTGTATTGTATTGTTTTAGTGATTCACCATAGTGAAGGCGTAGGCTCAGGTGTTCTGTATTGTATTGTTTTAGTGATTCACCATAGTGAAGGCGTGGGCTCAGGTTTTCTGTATTGTATTGTTTTAGTGATTCACCATAGTGAAGGCGTAGACTCAGGTTTTCTGTATTGTATTGTTTTAGTGATTCACCATAGTGAAGGCATGGGCTCAGGTGTTCTGTATTGTATTGTTTTAGTGATTCACCATAGTGAAGGCGTAGGCTCAGGTGTTCTGTATTGTATTGTTTTAGTGATTCACCATAGTGAAGGCATGGGCTCAGGTGTTCTGTATTGTATTGTTTTAGTGATTCACCATAGTGAAGGCGTATGCTCAGGTGTTCTGTATTGTATTGTTTTAGTGATTCACCATAGTGAAGGCGTAGGCTCAGGTTTTCTGTAGTGTGTTGTTTTAGTGATTCACCATAGTGAAGGCATGGGCTCAGGTTTTCTGTATTGTATTGTTTTAGTGATTCACCATAGTGAAGGCATGGGCTCAGGTGTTCTGTAGTGTGTTGTTTTAGTGATTCACCATAGTGAAGGCGTAGGCTCAGGTTTTCTGTATTGTATTGTTTTAGTGATTCACCATAGTGAAGGCATGGGCTCAGGTGTTCTGTATTGTATTGTTTTAGTGATTCACCATAGTGAAGGCATGGGCTCAGGTGTTCTGTATTGTATTGTTTTAGTGATTCACCATAGTGAAGGCATGGGCTCAGGTGTTCTGTATTGTATTGTTTTAGTGATTCACCATAGTGAAGGCATGGGCTCAGGTGTTCTGTATTGTATTGTTTTAGTGATTCACCATAGTGAAGGCGTAGGCTCAGGTGTTCTGTATTGTATTGTTTTAGTGATTCACCATAGTGAAGGCGTAGAGTCAGGTGTTCTGTATTGTATTGTTTTAGTGATTCACCATAGTGAAGGCATTGGCTCAGGTTTTCTGTATTGTATTGTTTTAGTGATTCACCATAGTGAAGGCGTAGGCTCAGGTGTTCTGTATTGTATTGTTTTAGTGATTCACCATAGTGAAGGCATGGGCTCAGGTGTTCTGTATTGTATTGTTTTAGTGATTCACCACAGTGAAGCCGTAGGCTCAGGTTTTCTGTATTGTATTGTTTTAGTGATTCACCACAGTGAAGGCATGGGCTCAGGTCTTCTGTATTGTATTGTTTTAGTGATTCACCACAGTGAAGGCGTAGGCTCAGGTTTTCTGTAGTGTGTTGTTTTAGTGATTCACCATAGTGAAGGCGTAGGCTATTTTCTGTAGTGTGTTGTTTTAGTGATTCACCATAGTGAAGGCATGGGCTCAGGTGTTCTGTATTGTATTGTTTTAGTGATTCACCATAGTGAAGGCGTAGGCTCAGGTTTTCTGTATTGTATTGTTTTAGTGATTCACCATAGTGAAGGCGTGGGCTCAGGTTTTCTGTATTGTATTGTTTTAGTGATTCACCATAGTGAAGGCGTAGGCTCAGGTTTTCTGTATTGTATTGTTTTAGTGATTCACCATAGTGAAGGCGTAGACTCAGGTGTTCTGTATTGTATTGTTTTAGTGATTCACCATAGTGAAGGCATGGGCTCAGGTTTTCTGTATTGTATTGTTTTAGTGATTCACCATAGTGAAGGCATAGGCTCAGGTGTTCTGTATTGTATTGTTTTAGTGATTCACCACAGTGAAGGCATGGGCTCAGGTGTTCTGTATTGTATTGTTTTAGTGATTCACCACAGTGAAGGCGTAGGCTCAGGTTTTCTGTAGTGTGTTGTTTTAGTGATTCACCATAGTGAAGGCGTAGGCTCAGGTTTTCTGTAGTGTGTTGTTTTAGTGATTCACCATAGTGAAGGCGTAGGCTCAGGTTTTCTGTAGTGTGTTGTTTTAGTGATTCACCATAGTGAAGGCGTAGGCTCAGGTTTTCTCTATTGTATTGTTTTAGTGATTCACCATAGTGAAGGCGTAGGCTCAGGTTTTCTGTATTGTATTGTTTTAGTGATTCACCATAGTGAAGGCGTAGGCTCAGGTTTTCTGGGTCTCTATGTTGGATAGGTTTCTCAGTTTCTTTCTTAGATTTTTATATTCTTCATCAAACCATTTGTCATTGTTGTTCATTTTCTTAGATTGTCTGCTTGTATTCTTTTGATTTGATAGGTAAGCTGAGAGGTCAAATATACTGTTTAGTTTACTCCTTCACTATTACAGTGAAACATTTTGTCCAGGAAGTTGATTGAATATTTTGTTGCGTAATAGTTTTTTGTTAGGTTTCCACACTACTTTCCTTCCATTGTTATTATTTTTTATTATTATTTAACCTTTATTTAACAAGGCAAGTCAGTTAAGAACAAATTCTTATTTACAATGACGGCCTCGTCACTTTGGTGCCTCATGATTGAGTATTCCTCTGTGATCTGATAGGGGAGTCAGTGGGTTGACTGTGAACTCTGGGTTGAGGTCAGTGATAAAGTAGTCTACAGTACTACTGCCAAGAGATGAGCCATAGCTGTACCTACAGTAGGAGTCTTCTCTAAGCCTACCATTGACTATGTACAGACCCAGCGTGCGACAGAGCTGCAGGAGTTGTGACCCGTTTTTGTTGGTTATGTTGTCATATTTGTGCCTGCAGAGCATATGGTAGCATGGTGGAAGTCTTTTCGTTGTAGTAGCGTAGAACTATTTTCGTGGTAGCAGGGTGGAATTATTTTTGTGATAGCAGGGTGGAGATAACCACTTGTACGTTGGGGAATGTAGAAGATGCTTTTTCAATCATTCCCTTGAGTGGTGTGTGTGTATTATTATGTGGCTGGGTGACCCTAGTTGGTCCTCAGACAGAAGGTGTAGGGTGCCTGTGTGTATTAATATGTGGCTGGGTGACCCTAGTTGGTCCTCAGACAGAAGGTGTAGGGTGTGTTGTGTGTATTATTATGTGGCTGGGTGACCCTAGTTGGTCCTCAGACAGAAGGTGTAGGGTGCGCTGGGTATATTATTATGTGGCTGGGTGACCCTAGTTGGTCCTCAGACAGAAGGTGTAGGGTGCCTGTGTGTATTATTATGTGGCTGGGTGACCCTAGTTGGTCCTCAGACAGAAGGTGTAGGGTGCCTGTGTGTATTAATATGTGGCTGGGTGACCCTAGTTGGTCCTCAGACAGAAGGTGTAGGGTGTGTTGTGTGTATTATTATGTGG
>NC_068450.1:17640129-17655129 GCF_023373465.1 Oncorhynchus keta | reverse complement strand
GTGATGTAAAAGTGTGTTCTTTTCAGAGGGAATGGTAGAACACATGGGAGAATATAGTTGTAGAGAGGGAACTTTTTGCTCCAAAAGGTTTTATTTGTGCACTATAACTGTGTACGGTATATATGTATTTGTAAATTGGGTGGTTCGAGCCCTGAATGCTGATTGGCTGACAGCCATGGCATATCAGACCATATACCACGGGTATGACAAAACATTTAATTTCCCTGCTCTAATTATGTTGGTGACCAGTTTATAAAAGCAATAAGGCACCTTATGGCCAGTATACCTCGGCTAAGGGCTGCACACAGGCATTCCTGTGTGTGTGTGTGTGTGTGTGTGTGTGTGTGTGTGTGTGTGTGTGTGTGTGTGTGTGTGTGTGTGTGTGTGTGTGTGTGTGTGTGTGTGTGTGTGTGTGTGTGTGTGTGTGTGTGTGTGAATGTGTGATTGATAGAGTCTTGGTCAGAGAGAGGAAAAGAAAATGAGAGAGAGAGAGAGAGAGAGAGAGGAAAAGAGAGAGAGGAGAGAGAGAGAGAGAGAGAGAGAGAGAGAGAGAGAGAGAGAGAGAGAGAGAGAGAGAGAGAGAGAGAGAGAGAGAGAGAGAGAGAGAGAGAGAGAGAGAGAGAGAGAGAGAGAGAGACGGAGGCAGGGATAAAGAGAGGGCGTGAGAGGTAGGTAGAGGGAGCGGGAGGGAGAGGGAGGCAAAGAGAGAGGTCAGTTGGTGATTTATGACCAGGATCCTTCATTCCAGAACAGGATGATTAATATCTGCTGGGAACACTTCAGGAGGACGAGTTTAACCTCCCTCTGCCAAAGACAGACAGACACATTACTCTTCTGCTATGTGTGTCTACATGGAGGGTCATGTATTTTTTTCTCTCCATCCTGTTTGCAACACACACACACACACACACACACACACACACACACACACACACACACACACACACACACACAATGAGAAATGTAGATGATCTGTGCTACTGATTGAACTCAGACAAAACTACAACTTTGTGCAGCATGTGCAGCATCTCCCCTTCACGACCCCACACATGACCCCTCCACGACCCCTCCACGACCCACACATGACCCCTCCACGACCCCACACATGACCCCACACATGACCCCACACATGACTCAAATTAGCAGACAAAATAAACATTTCAGACAAAATAAATATTTATTGAAAGCATTGTTTACCAATGGGGAATGCAGTCAGAGGCTGTAAAGGTGCTGCAAATGACAGTTCCCCCAGTTCTCTCTGTTGAAGCCATGAGTGCAACGTTTCGGTGCCCAACAGGTCAAATGTCCAGGAGGAACGAGAGAACAATGATTTAGAAGAGGAGGAGGTATCTAAAGAAGAAGATGGGGGAAGAATACAACCCAGAGGACGATGCATCATCTTCAGACAATGAAGAAATCCCCTAAGCTGAAAGAGAGACATTTTTGTCAAAGAACAGCAAAATAACATGGTCCTTGTCACCATATGACAACCAGGGCAGGATGGCAGCACAACATGTCATACGGATGACCCCAGGGCCCACAAGACATGCAGTCAACATGTCATAAGGATGACCCCAGGGCCCACAAGACAGGCAGTCAACATGTCATAAGGATGACCCCAGGGCCCACAAGACAGGCAGTCAACATGTCATAAGGATGACCCCAGGGCCCACAAGACAGGCAGTCAACATGTCATAAGGATGACCCCAGGGCCCACAAGACAGGCAGTCAACATGTCATAAGGATGACCCCAGGGCCCACAAGACATGCAGTCAACATGTCATAAGGATGACCCCAAGGGCCCACAAGACAGGCAGTCAACATGTCATAAGGATGACCCCAGGGCCCACAAGACAGGCAGTCAACATGTCATAAGGATGACCCCAGGGCCCACAAGACATGCAGTCAACATGTCATAAGGATGACCCCAGGGCCCACAAGACAGGCAGTCAACATGTCATAAGGATGACCCCAAGGGCCCACAAGACAGGCAGTCAACATGTCATAAGGATGACCCCAGGGCCCACAAGACATGCAGTCAACATGTCATAAGGATGACCCCAAGGGCCCACAAGACAGGCAGTCAACATGTCATAAGGATGACCCCAGGGCCCACAAGACAGGCAGTCAACATGTCATAAGGATGACCTCAGGGCCCACAAGACATGCAGTCAACATGTCATAAGGATGACCTCAGGGCCCACAAGACAGGCAGTCAACATGTCATAAGGATGACCTCAGGGCCCACAAGACAGGCAGTCAACATGTCATAAGGATGACCCCAGGGCCCACAAGACATGCAGTCAACATGTCATAATGATGACCCCAGGGCCCACAAGACAGGCAGTCAACATGTCATAAGGATGACCCCAGGGCCCACAAGACATGCAGTCAACATGTCATAAGGATGACCCCAGGGCCCACAAGACATGCAGTCAACATGTCATAAGGATGACCCCAGGGCCCACAAGACAGGCAGTCAACATGTCATAAGGATGACCCCAGGGCCCACAAGACAGGCAGTCAACATGTCATAAGGATGACCCCAGGGCCCACAAGACAGGCAGTCAACAAGTCATAAGGATGACCCCGGGGCCCACAAGACAGGCAGTCAACATGTCATAAGGATGACCCCAGGGCCCACAAGACAGGCAGTCAACATGTCATAAGGATGACCCCAGGGCCCACAAGACAGGCAGTTGTTCATGTCCAGGACATCACCTCAACATTCTACATGTTCATCATACAAGCCATCAAAAGAATCATCCTGGAGATGACACATTTGGAGGGTTTCTGTTAATATGGAGACAACTGGAAAAGGATGGATGAGATTGACCTGCGTGCCTACATAGTGCTGCTAATCTTAAGGCGTGTGTATAGGTCCTGAGGCGAGGCTTCATGTAGTCTCTGGTGTGCAGAGAGTGGAAGGGCGATTTTCCATACCACGATGCCACTGAAAGTCAAGACCTGCAAGACGTGTGAGAGACAAACTGGCGGCCATAAGAGAGGTCTGGGGGAAGTGGGTGGAGCCATAAGAGAGGTCTGAGGGAAGTGGGTGGAGCCATAAGAGAGATCAGGGAGAAGTGGGTGGAGCCATAAGAGAGGTCTGGGGGAAGTGGGTGGAGCCATAAGAGAGATCTGGGGGAAGTGGTTGGGGCCATAAGAGAGGTCTGGGGGAAGTGGGTGGAGCCATAAGAGAGATCAGGGAGAAGTGGGTGGAGCCATAAGAGAGGTCTGGGGGAAGTGGGTGGAGCCATAAGAGAGGTCTGGGGGAAGTGGGTGGAGCCATAAGAGAGGTCTGGGGGAAGTGGGTGGAGCCATAAGAGAGGTCTGAGGGAAGTGGGTGGAGCCATAAGAGAGGTCAGGGAGAAGTGGGTGGAGCCATAAGAGGTCTGGGGGAAGTGGGTGGAGCCATAAGAGATCTGGGGGAAGTGGGTGGGGCCATAAGAGAGGTCTGAGGGAAGTGGGTGGAGCCATAAGAGAGATCAGGGAGAAGTGGGTGGAGCCATAAGAGAGGTCTGGGGGAAGTGGGTGGAGCCATAAGAGAGGTCTGGGGGAAGTGGGTGGGGCCATAAGAGAGGTCTGGGGGAAGTGGGTGGAGCCATACGAGAGGTCTGGGAGAAGTGGGTGGAGCATCTGCCATACCTCTACAACCCTGGGCCTGAAGTATCAGTGGATGAGCAACTGGTTCCATTCAGAGGTACATTTATTTCATATCTGTAATGTAAGTGATTTTCATTGTTAATTGTATTATGTATTGCTGTAATAACATTGATTTATGTGATTGTTTTCTTTGACATTGCTACTACTTGCTGATAATAATCTCTCTTGTCAAAAGGATGCTGTCCTTTCCCGGCAGTATATGCCCAGCAAGCCAGCAAAGAATGGCATCAAGATTATGTGTGGCCTGTGATGCACAATCCAGCTACGCTTGGAAGATGCCAGAGGCCTGGAGAAGAACCAGGGGATGCAGGTTGTGCTTGACGTGACAGATGGACTGACGTGGCACAATGTCATGTGACAATTTATTCACTTATTATGAACTCAGCCAGCAGCTCCTGAAGAGGAAGATCACCATGGTTGGTACAGTTAGAATGAACAAGCCTGGGCCCCCTGCACTCCTCCTGAGCACACTGCACAAAACGGGTGAGATCAGTGATCGTAATGACAGGAAGCCATCCATCATCCTGGACTACAACCACAACCTAGGAGGCGTGGACAACCTGGACAAGGTGAATGGAACTTACAGCTGCAGGAGGATGACTGCCCGCTGGCCCCTGGTCATCTTCCATAACATCATTGATGTGTCCTCATACAATGCCTTCGTGATATGGAACAAGATCAACCCTACCTGGATGCCTGATAAGCGGAACAAGAGGAAGGTGTTCCTGGAGCAGCTAGGAAAGGCACTTGTAACCCCACACATTCAAAGAAGGGAGCGCCTGCCCCACACAGCAGCCTCTGCAGGGCTTGTGAAAGTTGTTCAGGGGGCTGAATCTTGTCCTGATCCAAGTGAGGCTGCAGCTGTGTCAGGCAAGAGGAGGAGATGCCAATTCCGCCCTCCAAAGAAGGACTGTAAAACAAATACCATGTGCTGCACATGTGAGAAATACATCTGCAAAGTCCATGCACACACACTTGCATACTCTCCTACATATGATATTTAGGGTTAATTGATTTATGTTGTTCACATTTCTGTTGTGTATCTATTATCTTATCTTTTTCTGATTTATTGTTGTTGTTTATGCACCTTGGGGACAATGGTTAATAAATGGGAGAAGACTAGTATTTTGTAGTTGAAATCCTCATTGTACAGTATATAAGAATATGTCACTATGTTGCCAAAGACTGTTATTGTTTCCCTTCAATAAAATGCATTCAAAACTACTTTCTGCTACTTTCTTAGACTATACAAATGCTATATCTTGCTAAAACATGTATGTTTACACCAATGTTTACACTTCTTCATGCAAAATAGATTTGGGGTTTAAAATTCAATTAATCTACATAATTTTAGGGGTTTAGTGAAGGCAGGTCAAGGGTTAAGAGGATCAGGGTGAATGTCACCTGCTGTATGAATACCCCTATTACCTGGACACACACTCACACACACACACACACACACACACACACACACACACACACACACACACACACACACACACACACACACACACACACACACACACACACACACACACACACACACACACACACACACACACACAGGTAACTCTAGCAGACATCACTCAATGTCCCCCTTTTCTCTTTCTCTTTCTTTCTCTCCATCCTTTCATCCGTCTCTCTCTCCCTGCACTTCCTCCCCCCCATCCCATTCTTCTCTATGGTGTCCATTTCAGAGGAACAGAGGAGTGTTAAACAGGAGATTGCTGTCATTAAATTCACATTAAAGCAGCAGCTAAAATATTTATATGGAAAAGCAGAGAGAGAGATAGAGCTGTGATGCAGAGTGCAGAGAAATACACATTACAGAGGAGAGCAGAGCAGAAGAGAGGAAAATATAACATTACAGAGGAGAAGAGAGGAAGATATAACATTACAGAGGAGAAGAGAGGAAGATATAACATTACAGAGGAGAAGAGAGGAAGATATAACATTACAGAGGAGAAGAGAGGAAGATATAACATTACAGAGGAGAAGAGAGGAAGATATAACATTACAGAGGAGAAGAGAGGAAGATATAACATTACAGAGGAGAAGAGAGGAAGATATAACATTACAGAGAAGAGAGGAAGATATAACATTACAGAGGAGAAGAGAGGAAGATATAACATTACAGAGGAGAAGAGAGGAAGATATAACATTACAGAGGAGAAGAGAGGAAATGTAGAACATTACAGAGGAGAGCAGAGCAGAAGAGAGGAAGCAAGGTTAATTATAATGTATTCAAAATGGGCAGCAGAGGAATTGGTGTGTGTGTGTTTGTGTATGTGTGTGTATGTGTGTGTATGTGCGTGTGTGCGCACCATGATGAGTAACCTTGTCTGAGACCTGAAGATGTCTAGGCTTCAGCTCAGTGGGCTATCACCGTCTTCAGACACCAAAACACAAAAGCTCATCCATCTACAGCTCTGTTGAACATAGTAATCCTAACACCACTTCAGATTAAAACCAAATTCTATTGACAAATGAGAGGATTGGCGATACAGAGAAAGAGAGAGAGAGAGAGATTTGGTATCGTAGAAAAACCCTTTCAATCCCAATGCCAGCCCCAGAATAGATGAGATATCCTGCGTGATTGTAATCTCATCTCCTGCAAACACACACACACACACACACACACACACACACACACACACACACACACACACACACACACACACACACACACACACACACACACACACACACACACACACACACACACACACACACACACACACACTATGATTGTCCATTTATATGTGATGTATACAGAAAGCTGTTGAACAGTAATAATGTGAGTGGTTATTCTTGCAGTGATATTATGAATAGTTCCTCTGATATGTAGAGAACTCTGGAATGATCTGTGACAGGGGCGCCCAACCAGTTGATCGCGGAGTGCTTGACAGTCGATCGCGGAGTGCTTGACAGTCGATCGCGGAGTGCTTGCCAGTTGATCGCGGAGTGCTTGACAGTCGATCGCGGGGTGCTTGACAGTCGATCGCGGAGTGCTTGCCAGTTGATCGAGGAGTGCTTGACAGTCGATCGCGGAGTGCTTGACAGTCGATCGCGGAGTGCTTGACAGTCGATCGCGGAGTCCTTGCCAGTCGATCGCGGAGTCCTTGCCAGTTGATCGCGGAGTGCTTGCCAGTTGATCGCGGAGTGCTTGCCAGTCGATCGCGGAGTGCTTGCCAGTTGATCGCGGAGTGCTTGACAGTCGATCGCGGAGTGCTTGACAGTCGATCGCGGAGTGCTTGCCAGTTGATCGCGGAGTGCTTGACAGTCGATCGCGGAGTCCTTTGCCAGTCGATCGCGGAGTCCTTGCCAGTTGATCGCGGAGTGCTTGCCAGTTGATCGCGGAGTGCTTGACAGTCGATCGCGGAGTCCTTGCCAGTCGATCGCGGAGTCCTTGCCAGTTGATCGCGGAGTGCTTGCCAGTTGATCGCGGAGTGCTTGCCAGTCGATCGCGGAGTGCTTGCCAGTTGATCGCGGAGTGCTTGCCAGTCGATCGCGGAGTGCTTGACAGTCGATCGCGGAGTGCTTGACAGTCGATCGCGGAGTGCTTGCCAGTTGATCGCGGAGTGCTTGACAGTCGATCGCGGAGTCCTTGCCAGTCAATCGCGGAGTCTTTGCCAGTTGATCGCGGAGTGCTTGCCAGTTGATCGCTGAGTGCTTGCCAGTTGATCGCGGAGTGCTTGCCAGTCGATCACGGAGTGCTTGCCATTTGATCGCGGAGTGCTTGACAGTCGATCGCGGAGTCCTTGCCAGTCGATCGCGGAGTGCTTGCCAGTCGATCGCGGAGTGCTTGCCAGTCAATCGCGGAGTGCTTGCCAGTTGATCGCGGAGTGCTTGCCAGTCAATCGTGAGATGATTATACATCTACTAAAATTCAGCCACACAAATCAATGACTATAATCTCTTTCTGTTTTAACGTTCGACAGTCCTCCATTCACAGCAATGTCTGAGAAGTCAGGTGATGTACAATCGCGGAGGGAAGGCGGCAACCATAGCCTCTTATTGTGTAAGTCACGTTGCTGCTAAGCATAACATTTGTTGGGGAGATGATCAAGGAAGCATTTATTGAGGCTGCAGACTCGCTGTTTGGGGATTTTAAGAATAGGACTGAAATTATGGCTGCCATCAATGACATTCAGTTGTCCAGAAATAGGGTGACAAGAAGCTGTGAGGGAATAGCGGAGAACCTTGAGGATCATCTGAAGAAGGATATTTACAACAGCCAGTGTTATTCCCTCCAATTTGACGAGTCCAAAGATATTGTGGGTGTGGCACAGTTATGCATTTTCATCAGAATGGTATTTGACAACATGAGTACAAAGGAGGAACTACTCACCATTTTGCCACTGAAAGGACATACAAGGGGTGAAGATATTTTTCAAGCTTTTTTGGAGGTTGTTAACAAATTCCAACTGCCCTTTGGTAAGCGTGTCTCCATGACATCCGATGGGGCACCCGCTCTGGTAGGCCGCATTAGTGGGTTCGTTGCATTGTGCAAACGGGATGATACTTTCCCAGACTTTCTTAGTTATCACAGCGGAATTCTTCAGCGAGCTTTGTGCGGGAAGATGTTAAACATCAAAGAGGTGATGGATGTTGCGATGAAGACTGTGTGTTCTATTCGAGGAAGAAGCCTACAGCGGAGGTCATTTCACACTCACTTAGAAGAGACTGAAGCAGAGCACACAGGCTTGCTGCTGCACACGGATTTGAGGTGGCTGAGCCAATGTACATTTTTAAGGAGATCCAGTGAGTTGTTGCCTGAAATCAAGGAGTTTTTCAATGTCTCCAAACATGCAGAATATGCACAGCTGGAGGACACACGGTGGCTCCTAGATGTATCTTTTCTCACTCACCTAACTTACATGTTTAATGAAGTGAATGTAGAGCTGCAAGGAAAAGGCAAACGTAATCGTGTGAACTGTGAACACTTTTAACACTGTGATCTGTGAACACTGTGATCTGTGAACACTGTGAACTGTGAACACTGTGAACACTGTGAACACTGTGAACACTGTGAACACTGTGAACACTGTGAACACTGTGAACACTGTGAACACTGTGAACACTGTGAACACTGTGAACACTGTGAACACTTTTAACACTGTGAACACTGTGAACACTGTGAACACTGTGAACACTTTTAACACTGTGAACACTTTTAACACTGTGAACACTGTGAACACTTTTAACACTTTTAACACTGTGAACACTGTGAACACTGTGAACACTTTTAACACTTTTAACACTGTGAACACTGTGAACACTGTGAACACTTTTAACACTTTTAACACTGTGAACACTTTTAACACTGTGAACACTGTGAACACTTTTAACACTGTGAACACTTTTAACACTGTGAACACTGTGAACACTGTGAACACTGTGAACACTTTTAACACTGTGAACACTGTGAACACTTTTAACACTGTGAACACTGTGAACACTGTGAACACTGTGAACACTGTGAACACTTTTAACACTGTGAACACTTTTAACACTGTGAACACTTTTAACACTGTGAACACTGTGAACACTTTTAACACTGTGAACACTGTGAACACTTTTAACACTGTGAACACTTTTAACACTGTGAACACTGTGAACACTGTGAACACTGTGAACACTGTGAACACTTAACACTTTTAACACTTTTAACACTGTGAACACTGTGAACACTTTTAACACTGTGAACACTTTTAACACTGTGAACACTTTTAACACTGTGAACACTGTGAACACTTTTAACACTGTGAACACTGTGAACACTTTTAACACTGTGAACACTGTGAACACTTTTAACACTGTGAACACTTTTAACACTGTGAACACTGTGAACACTGTGAACACTTTTAACACTGTGAACACTGTGAACACTTTTAACACTGTGAACACTGTGAACACTTTTAACACTGTGAACACTGTGAACACTGTGAACACTGTGAACACTTTTAACACTGTGAACACTTTTAACACTGTGAACACTGTGAACACTGTGAACACTTTTAACACTGTGAACACTGTGAACACTTTTAACACTTTTAACACTGTGAACACTGTGAACACTTTTAACACTGTGAACACTGTGAACACTGTGAACACTGTGAACACTTTTAACACTGTGAACACTGTGAACACTGTGAACACTGTGAACACTTTTAACACTGTGAACACTGTGAACACTTTGAACACTGTGAACACTGTGAACACTTTTAACACTGTGAACACTTTTAACACTGTGAACACTGTGAACACTGTGAACACTGTGAACACTTTTAACACTGTGAACACTGTGAACACTTTTAACACTTTTAACACTGTGAACACTGTGAACACTTTTAACACTGTGAACACTGTGAACACTGTGAACACTTTTAACACTTTTAACACTGTGAACACTGTGAACACTGTGAACACTGTGAACACTTTTAACACTGTGAACACTGTGAACACTTTTAACACTGTGAACACTTTTAACACTGTGAACACTGTGAACACTGTGAACACTGTGAACACTTTTAACACTGTGAACACTTTTAACACTGTGAACACTGTGAACACTGTGAACACTTTTAACACTGTGAACACTGTGAACACTTTTAACACTTTTAACACTGTGAACACTGTGAACACTGTGAACACTTTTAACACTTTTAACACTGTGAACACTGTGAACACTTTTAACACTGTGAACACTGTGAACACTTTTAACACTTTTAACACTGTGAACACTGTGAACACTTTTAACACTTTTAACACTGTGAACACTGTGAACACTGTGAACACTTTTAACACTTTTAACACTGTGAATACTTTTAACACTTTTAACACTGTGAACACTTTTAACACTGTGAACACTGTGAACACTTTGAACACTGTGAACACTTTTAACACTTTTAACACTGTGAACACTGTGAACACTGTGAACACTGTGAACACTGTGAACACTTTGAACACTGTGAACACTGTGAACACTTTTAACACTGTGAACACTGTGAACACTGTGAACACTGTGAACACTTTTAACACTGTGAACACTGTGATCTGTGATCTGTGAACACTGTGAACACTTTTAAATGCGAACTACAACAGCTCACAAGAAAGCTGCAACGTAAGGACCTGCACTTCTTTCAACACATGTATTCAGACCCTGAACGTCAGGGCAAGGACACAGCACAGCTTGACAGTGGACGTTACATGGAGCAAGTCCAGAATATCTCATCTGAGTTCGACAGTCAAATCACTGACTGCATCACTTGAGCCTATTGACACTTATATCTGTTTTCAGTCATTGCCTCCAAAATGGGATCCCTTTTTCAGTTGGACACAACTATAGCAGAAACTGAAATTCTCACCCTTCAAAATGATACTCAGCTGAAATCCAGGGCAACCACTGAGATGAAGGTTGAGTTCAGGGAGCTACTGCTAGAGGGGAAGTATCCCAACATAACAAGATGTGCTCTCAACTTCTCAGCCCTTTGTGGATCAACCTTCCTCTGTGAGTCTGCATTTTCTCACATGAAGATAATAAAGTCCAAGCACAAATCGCCTGTGACTGATGACCACCTTGTGTCCTGCATGAGAGCTGCAACAAGCTGCTACAGACCTGATTATGAGAAGCTACTTGCCAATACCCAATACAAAAACTCACAATAAGGTTGGAAATGAAATTATTTGCACTTATTTGTGTAAAACATGTTATTGGTCCAGGATACATTTTGGTGCCAGATAGGAGCAGCAGGTCCATACTCAGTGGTGTGTTGCGTTCCATACAGTTTGTTGGTTTAGAGACCGGTACATCTCATCAGGCTGGCAAATTAAAAAGTAGATCTGATGTCAAAGGTCAGGCTCACCTGGTCTAGGAGACTACATGGCTAATCTTTGGTGCTGTCTACTGCTGTTTAGTGTGTGTGCATGCATGTGTGTGTGTGTGTGTGTGTGTGTGTGTGTGTGTGTGTGTGTGTGTGTGTGTGTGTGTGTGTGTGTGTGTGTGTGTGTGTGTGTGTGTGTGTGTGTGTGTGTGTGTGTGTGTGTGTGAGAGAGAGAGTCAGTTACTCTTGTCTCTAATCCAAGGTGATTACATGTCCTGTATAATCAAGCCGTGTCAGATTTGTGTGCGTGTGTTAATGTATGTGTGTTAATGTGTTTGTCATAGTTTAAGGTGTGTGTGTAAGTGGTCAGGACAGGAAGCGTGTGTCCTGTATCTCGTCTACTGAATCACTCTCACGTAATGTCCACTCCTGTCCAGCCATACTGAGGGGTCATTACTGTGTGTGTGTGTGTGTGTGTGTGTGTGTATGTGTGTGTGTGTGTGCGTTTGCATGTGTGTGTGTGTACGCACGTTGCGTGTGTGTGTGTGTATGTTTATGTGTGTGTGTGTGTGTGTGTGTGTGTGTGTGTGTGTGTGTGTGTGTGTGTGTACGTGCGTGTGTGTGTGTACGTGCGTGTGTGTGTGTGATCAACAGATTAGGAGATTAACGATCCGAGGGTTCACACTATAGCCCTTAAATGACCACACACACACACATACTATATATATATATTAACCCATTATAATCACACTATATACAAAACCCATTATAATCACTCAATATATAAAACCCATTGTAATCTTACTGTATATAAACCCCTTGTAATCACACTATATACAAAACCCCTTGTAATCACACTATATATAAAACCCATTGTAATCACACTATATATTAAACCCATTGTAATCACACTATATATTAAACCCATTGTAATCACACTATATACAAAACCCATTGTAATCACACTATATACAAAACCCATTGTAATCACACTATATACAAAACCCATTATAATCACACTATATACAAAACCCATTGTAATCACACTATATACAAAACCCATTGTAATCACACTATATACAAAACCCATTGTAATCACACTATATATAAAATACATTGTAATCACAATATACATAAAACCAATTGTAATCACACTATACATACAACCCATTGTAATCACACTATATACAAAACCCATTGTAATCACACTATATACAAAACCCATTGTAATCACACTATATATTAAACCCATTGTAATCACACTATATACAAAACCCATTGTAATCACACTATATACAAAACCCATTGTAATCACACTATATACAAAACCCATTGTAATCACACTATATACAAAACCCATTGTAATCACACTATATATAAAATCCATTGTAATCACACTATACATAAAACCCATTGTAATCACACTATACATAAAACCCATTGTAATCACACTATATACAAAACCCATTGTAATCACACTATATACAAAATCCATTGTAAACACACTATACATAAAACCCATTGTAATCACACTATACATACAACCCATTGTAATCACACTATATACAAAACCCATTGTAATCACACTATACATAAAACCCATTGTAATCACACTATACATAAAACCCATTGTAATCCCACTATATATTAAACCGATTTTGTTCAGAACGGACGACCAGTCTTTTTGCACAAGAATGTTTAAAAAACAAACGTCTGGGTCATGTCTGGGTCACATGTCTGGGTCACATATCTGTGACTAACAGGACTTTTGTCCGGTCTGTGTCTTCTGATGGAAGAATTCAATTGTATGAATTTACTTATCAAAATAACGTTTTAATGAAAATATTTGAATATGTTGGTAACAGTTTTATGAAAGCAATAAGGCAGTTGAGGCAGGAACAACAGCATTTACCTGTGACTGTATTCATTATACATCACTTCCTCATGGAAACCAATCAAATGAACAACAGCATTTATGCATTTAGCGTGGCTGGATTACCGACTGGGCACACAGGGCACATGCCCAGGGGCCCCATTTGGGGTCCCCATTGGTTAGTTCTATTTTAGCATAAAAACACAAAATGAGCCATTGCTAATAGCACACCTGCCTGATAATTTGGTATGGTGCCAGAATACGCTATGGTAAAATATATTTTTTTGCCTAATTTTATGGGGCTCATTTCTAGGGAAGATTATTTGTAGGTGGTTTATATATATGTAGCTGGTATTATCATCATTAGATCATTAATTTTGAAGTAGAATGTATTTTTTTTAAGTTACCGTAAATCTAGACCTCTATCCCCATCTCCCCCTGTTTCTCTCTCTTTCACCATCTTTCTCTCTGTTTGGTTGTCCCCTCTTTCTCTCTCCCCATCATTTAATCCAAACTTGAGAGGCTGTTGAAATCAGGTTGGAAGGCACTATAAGTGATTTTAATGTAATGAATTTGGGAATTTAGATTGACCTTATAAAGTGGGATTTAAAATTCAAAATCCGCTCTCTCCCCCTCATCCTTCTCCCTCTCTTTCTCTTTCCCTCTCTTCTCTCCCCCACTCTCTCTGTCTCTCTCTCTCCTTTCCCCTCTCACTGTCTCTCTCTCTCTCCCACCCTCTCTCTCCGTCTCTCTCTCTCCTTTCCCCTCTCACTGTCTCTCTCTCTCTCCCCACCCTCTCTCTCCGTCTCTCGCTCTCCTTTCCCCTCTCACTGTCTCTCTCTCTCTCCCACCCTCTCTCTCCATCTCTCTCTCCTTTCCCCTCTCACTGTCTCTCTCTCTCTCTCTCCCACCCTCTCTCTCTCTCCTTTCCCCTTTCACTGTCTCTCTCTCTCTCCCACCCTCTCTCTCCGTCTCTCTCTCTCCCACCCTCACTCTTCCTCTCTCTCTCTCCCACCCTCGCTCTTCCTCTCTCTCTCTCTTTCCCCTCTCACTGTCTCTCTCTCTCTCCCCACCCTTTCTCTCCGTCTCTCTCTCTCCCACCCTCGCTCTTCCTCTCTCTCTCCCACCCTCGCTCTTCCTCTCTCTCTCTCCCACCCTCGCTCTTCCTCTCTCTCTCTCCTTTCCTCTCTCACTGTCTCTCTCTCTCTCTCCAACCCTCTCTCTCCGTCTCTCTCTCTCCCACCCTCGCTCTTCCTCTCTCTCTCCCACCCTCGCTCTTCCTCTCTCTCTCTCCCACCCTCGCTCTTCCTCTCTCTCTCTCCCACCCTCGCTCTTCCTCTCTCTCTCCTTTCCCCTCTCACTGTCTCTCTCTCTCTCTCCACCCTCGCTCTTCCTCTCTCTCTCCCACCCTCGCTCTTCCTCTCTCTCTCCCACCCTCGCTCTTCCTCTCTCTCTCTCCCACCCTCGCTCTTCCTCTCTCTCTCCTTTCCCCTCTCGCTGTCTCTCTCTGTCTCTCCCACCCTCGCTCTTCCTCTCTCTCTCTCCCACCCTCGCTCTTCCTCTCTCTCTCCCTCCCACCCTCGCTCTTCCTCTCTCTCTCCCCACCCTCGCTCTTCCTCTCTCTCTCTCCCACCCTCA
>NC_068450.1:17595129-17635129 GCF_023373465.1 Oncorhynchus keta | reverse complement strand
TCTGGAGGGGTGTTGTCTGGAGGGATGTTGTCTGGTGGGGTGTTGTCTGGTGGGGTGTTGTCTGGTGGGATGTTGTCTGGTGGGATGTTGTCTGGAGGGGTGTTGTCTGGAGGGGTGTTGTCTGGAGGGGTGTTGTCTGGAGGGGTGTTGTCTGGTGGGATGTTGTCTGGTGGGGTGTTGTCTGGAGGGGTGTTGTCTGGTGGGATGTTGTCTGGAGGGGTGTTGTCTGTTGGGATGTTGTCTGGTGGGGTGTTGTCTGGTGGGGTGTTGTCTGGTGGGATGTTGTCTGGAGGGATGTTGTCTGGTGGGGTGTTGTCTGGTGGGGTGTTGTCTGGTGGGATGCTGTCTGGTGGGATGTTGTCTGGTGGGATGTTGTCTGGTGGGATGTTGTCTGGTGGGGTGTTGTCTGGTGGGATGTTGTCTGGTGGGATGTTGTCTGGAGGGGTGTTGTCTGGTGGGATGTTGTCTGGTGGGGTGTTGTCTGGTGGGGTGTTGTCTGGTGGGATGTTGTCTGGTGGGATGTTGTCTGGTGGGGTGTTGTCTGGTGGGGTGTTGTCTGGTGGGATGTTGTCTGGAGGGGTGTTGTCTGGTGGGATGTTGTCTGGTGGGGTGTTGTCTGGAGGGGTGTTGTCTGGTGGGGTGTTGTCTGGAGGGGTGTTGTCTGGAGGGGTGTTGTCTGGTGGGATGTTGTCTGGTGGGGTGTTGTCTGGAGGGGTGTTGTCTGGAGGGGTGTTGTCTGGTGGGATGTTGTCTGGTGGGTTGTTGTCTGGAGGGGTGTTGTCTGGTGGGGTGTTGTCTGGAGGGGTGTTGTCTGGTGGGATGTTGTCTGGTGGGGTGTTGTCTGGTGGGATGTTGTCTGGTGGGATGTTGTCTGGTGGGGTGTTTCTGTTGGGATGTTGTCTGGAGGGGTGTTGTCTGGAGGGGTGTTGTCTGGAGGGGTGTTGTCTGGTGGGATCTTGTCTGGTGGGATGTTGTCTGGTGGGATGTTGTCTGGTGGGGTGTTGTCTGGTGGGATGTTGTCTGGTGGGGTGTTGTCTGGTGGGATATGATGGAGACCCCTGGTGACATGTCTGGTGGGATATGATGGAGACCCCTGGTGACATGTCTGTTGGGATGTTGTCTGGTGGGGTGTTGTCTGGTGGGATGTTGTCTGGTGGGATGTTGTCTGGAGGGGTGTTGTCTGGTGGGGTGTTGTCTGGAGGGGTGTTGTCTGGTGGGGTGTTGTCTGGAGGGGTGTTGTCTGGTGGGGTGTTGTCTGGAGGGGTGTTGTCTGGTGGGGTGTTGTCTGGAGGGGTTTTGTCTGGTGGGGTGTTGTCTGGAGGGGTGTTGTCTGGTGGGGTGTTGTCTGGAGGGGTGTTGTCTGGAGGGGTGTTGTCTGGTGGGATGTTGTCTGGAGGGGTGTTTCTGGTGGGATGTTGTCTGGAGGGGTGTTGTCTGGAGGGATGTTGTCTGGAGGGGTGTTGTCTGGTGGGATGTTGTCTGGTGGGATGTTGTCTGGAGGGGTGTTGTCTGGTGGGGTGTTGTCTGGAGGGGTGTTGTCTGGTGGGATGTTGTCTGGAGGGATGTTGTCTGGAGGGGTGTTGTCTGGTGGGATGTTGTCTGGAGGGGTGTTGTCTGGTGGGATGTTGTCTGGTGGGGTGTTGTCTGGTGGGGTGTTGTCTGGTGGGATGTTGTCTGGTGGGATGTTGTCTGGTGGGGTGTTGTCTGGTGGGATATGATGGAGACCCCTGGTGACATGTCTGGTGGGATATGATGGAGACCCCTGGTGACATGTCTGTTGGGATGTTGTCTGGTGGGGTGTTGTCTGGTGGGATGTTGTCTGGTGAGATGTTGTCTGGAGGGGTGTTGTCTGGTGGGGTGTTGTCTGGAGGGGTGTTGTCTGGTGGGGTGTTGTCTGGAGGGGTGTTGTCTGGTGGGGTGTTGTCTGGAGGGGTGTTGTCTGGTGGGGTGTTGTCTGTGTTGTCTGGTGGGGTGTTGTCTGGTGGGGTGTTGTCTGGTGGGGTGTTGTCTGGAGGGGTGTTGTCTGGAGGGGTGTTGTCTGGAGGTGTTGTCTGGTGGGGTGTTGTCTGGAGGGGTGTTGTCTGGTGGGATGTTGTCTGGTGGGGTGTTTCTGTTGGGATGTTGTCTGGAGGGGTGTTGTCTGGAGGGGTGTTGTCTGGAGGGGTGTTGTCTGGTGGGATGTTGTCTGGTGGGATGTTGTCTGGAGGGGTGTTGTCTGGGGGGTGTTGTCTGGAGGGGTGTTGTCTGGTGGGATGTTGTCTGGAGGGATGTTGTCTGGAGGGGTGTTGTCTGGTGGGATGTTGTCTGGAGGGGTGTTGTCTGGTTGGATGTTGTCTGGTGGGGTGTTGTCTGGTGGGGTGTTGTCTGGTGGGATGTTGTCTGGTGGGATGTTGTCTGGTGGGGTGTTGTCTGGTGGGATATGATGGAGACCCCTGGTGACATGTCTGGTGGGATATGATGGAGACCCCTGGTGACATGTCTGTTGGGATGTTGTCTGGTGGGGTGTTGTCTGGTGGGATGTTGTCTGGTGGGATGTTGTCTGGAGGGGTGTTGTCTGGTGGGGTGTTGTCTGGAGGGGTGTTGTCTGGTGGGGTGTTGTCTGGAGGGGTGTTGTCTGGTGGGGTGTTGTCTGGAGGGGTGTTGTCTGGTGGGGTGTTGTCTGGAGGGGTTTTGTCTGGTGGGGTGTTGTCTGGAGGGGTGTTGTCTGGTGGGGTGTTGTCTGGAGGGGTGTTGTCTGGTGGGGTGTTGTCTGGTGGGGTGTTGTCGGGAGGGGTGTTGTCTGGTGGGGTGTTGTCTGGTGGGGTGTTGTCTGGTGGGGTGTTGTCTGGTGGGGTGTTGTCTGGTGGGGTGTTGTCTGGTGGGATGTTGTCTGGAGGGGTGTTGTCTGGAGGGGTGTTGTCTGGAGGGGTGTTGTCTGGTGGGGTGTTGTCTGGAGGGGTGTTGTCTGGAGGGGTGTTGTCTGGTGGGGTGTTGTCTGGAGGGGTGTTGTCTGGTGGGATGTTGTCTGGAGGGGTGTTGTCTGGTGGGGTGTTGTCTGGAGGGGTGTTGTCTGGTGGGATGTTGTCTGGTGGGGTGTTGTCTGGTGGGATGTTGTCTGGAGGGGTGTTGTCTGGTGGGGTGTTGTCTGGTGGGGTGTTGTCTGGTGGGGTGTTGTCTGGTGGGATGTTGTCTGGAGGGGTGTTGTCTGGTGGGGTGTTGTCTGGTGGGGTGTTGTCTGGAGGGGTGTTGTCTGGTGGGGTGTTGTCTGTTGGTATGTTGTCTGGAGGGGTGTTGTCTGGAGGGGTGTTGTCTGGTGGGGTGTTGTCTGGAGGGGTGTTGTCTGGTGGGGTGTTGTCTGGAGGGGTGTTGTCTGGTGGGGTGTTGTCTGGTGGGGTGTTGTCTGGTGGGGTGTTGTCTGGAGGGGTGTTGTCTGGAGGGGTGTTGTCTGGAGGGGTGTTGTCTGGTGGGGTGTTGTCTGGTGGGGTGTTGTCTGGTGGGGTGTTGTCTGGAGGGGTGTTGTCTGGAGGGGTGTTGTCTGGTGGGGTGTTGTCTGGTGGGGTGTTGTCTGGAGGGGTGTTGTCTGTTGGTATTTTGTCTGGAGGGGTGTTGTCTGGTGGGGTGTGATGAAGATATTATAAGTGTATCTGTTTCCCAACTGGAACACTATTCCCTATCAGGGCTCTAGACTAACTTTTTCAGTTGATGGCACCAGCACATGATTTGGTCGCACAAATCTTTCGCTGCTGTCCTGAGATAATGACCTTATCTGTGTCCTACAATGTCCCTGCATTCCATACAGAACCAGGCTAATAATGACTGGCCATCTTTTAATGGCTTGACATCGAGGTAAATTTGCCAGTGGCACACTGGGCCAATGCCAACCGAAAGCTACTGGCCCGAATGAAAAGAATACTGGCCTGAATGAAAAGAATGCTGGCCTGAATGAAAAGAATACTGGCCTGAATGAAAAGGATACTGGCCTGAATGAAAATAATACTGGCCTGAATGAAAAGAATACTGGCCCGAATGAAAAGAATACTGGCCTGAATGAAAAGAATAATGGCCTGAATGAAAAGAATACTGGCCCGAATGAAAAGAATACTGGCCTGAATGAAAAGAATAATGGCCTGAATGAAAAGAATACTGGCCTGAATGAAAAGAATACTGGCCTGAATTAAAAGAATACTGGCCTGAATGAAAAGAATACTGGCCTGAATGAAAAGAATACTGGCCTGAATGAAAAGAATACTGGCCAGAATGAAAATAATACTGGCCTGAATGAAAAGAATACTGGCCTGAATGAAAAGAATACTGGCCAGAATGAAAATAATACTGGCCTGAATGAAAAGAATACTGGCCTGAATTAAAAGAATACTGGCCAGAATGAAAATAATACTGGCCTGAATGAAAAGAATACTGGCCTGAATGAAAAGAATACTGGCCTGAATTAAAAGAATACTGGCCAGAATGAAAATAATACTGGCCTGAATGAAAAGAATACTGGCCTGAATTAAAAGAATACTGGCCAGAATGAAAATAATACTGGCCTAAATGAAAAGAATACTGGCCTGAATGAAAAGAATACTGGCCTGAATGAAAAGAATACTGGCCTGAATGAAAAGAATACTGGCCTGAATGAAAAGAATACTGGCCTGAATGAAAAGAATACTGGCCAGAATGAAAATAATACTGGCCTGAATGAAAAGAATACTGGCCTGAATGAAAAGAATACTGGCCAGAATGAAAATAATACTGGCCTGAATGAAAAGAATACTGGCCTGAATTAAAAGAATACTGGCCAGAATGAAAATAATACTGGCCTGAATGAAAAGAATACTGGCCTGAATTAAAAGAATACTGGCCTGAATTAAAAGAATACTGGCCAGAATGAAAATAATACTGGCCTGGGAAAGCGGATGATTCGTGCATCATTTAAATGTTAAGTTTAATTTGCGGGCTGAACAAGTAGTCTATAGTCTATAGGGACATACAATCCATACACAAATAGTACAATTTGATCTTGGCAGTATCATATTGATATGGATTGTTTGGAGGGAAGATTAAAACCTTTGCTCAATCTCAAAATGAATGTTATTGTTAGCGATTTACAGCATTCACACAGTTGTAAGGCCCTGTTTTATCTTTAGGTAAATTCAGTTTTCCTGAAAAACAAAACATTTTCTAAATCCATAATAATTCTTAAACCACATCAGGAGACCACTTTTGAGGTCTGAAAACAATCTATAAAAAGAAAATGGAGGGTGTAGTTGCCCTTTAATTCAATTGCACGCCTAGAAAGAGACCGCTGTGTTTGGCTGGTGGTGTTTTTGTACAGTGTAGGTTACATATGGTGGCAGAGTTGACTAAATAAATGCCCTATAATTGATCCAAATCGTCATGATATCATTCTGCCAGGTGGGCCTAGTTTGCAGTCAACATTTACAGAACCAGTCAAAAGTTTGGACGCATCGACTCATTCAAGAGTTTTTCTTTATTTTTACTATTTTCTACATTGTAGAATAATAGTGAAGACATCAAAACTATGAAATAACACATATGGAATCACAAAGCAACCAAAACAGTTTTAAACAAATCAAAATATATTTCAGATTCTAGATTGTTGGAAGTAGACATCCTTTGTCTTAATGACATCTTTGCACACTCTTGGCATTCTCTTAATCAGATTCACCTGAAATGCATTTCCAACAGTCTTGAAGGAGTTCCCACATATGCTGAGCACTTGTTAGCTGCGTTTCCTTCACTCTGCGGCTAACGTGTCCCAAACCATCTCAATTGGGTTGAGGTCAGGTGATTTGGAGGCCAGGTCATCTGATGCAGCACTCCATCACTCTCCTTCTTGGTCAAATATCCCTTACACAGCCTGGAGGTGTGTTGGGTCATTGTCCTGTTGAAAAATAAATGACAGTCCCACTAAGCGCAAACCAGATGGGATGGTGGATCACTGCAGAATACTGTGGTAGCCATGCTGGTTTAGTGTGCCTTGAATTCATAATAAATTACAGACAGCGTCATCAGCAAAGCACCCCCACACCATCACACCTCCTCCTCCATGCTTCACGGTGGGAACCACACATGCCGAGATCACCTGTTCAACTACTCTGCGTCTCACAAAGACACAGTGGTTGGAAACAACAATCTCAAATTTGGACCCATCAGGACAAAGGACAGATTTACACTGGTCTATTGTCCAACGCTTGTGTTTCTTGGCCAAAGCAAGTCTCTTCTTATTATTGATGTCCTTTAGTAATGGTTTCTTTCCAGTAATTCAACCATGAAGGTCTGATTCACCCAGTCTCCTCTGAACATTTGATGGTGAGATGTGTCTGTTACTTGAGCTGTGAAGCATTTATTTGGGCTGCAATTTCTGAGGCTAGTAACTCTAATGAATCCTCTGCAGCAGTGGTAACTCTGGGTCTTCCTTTCCTGTGGCGGTCCTCATGAGATCCAGTTTCATCATAGTGCTTGATGGTTTTTGCAACTGCACTTGAAAAAACGTTCTTGAAATGTTCCGGATTGACTGACCTTCATGTCTTAATGTAATGATGCTTCTCTTTGCTTATTTGAGCTGTTCTTGTCAAAATATGGACTTGGTCTTTTACCAAATTTTCACAACTTCTACCGAAGTCGGTCCCTCTCCTTGTTCGTGCGGCGTTCGGCAGTCGACTTCACAGGCTTTCTAGCCATCGCCGATCCACTTTTAATTTCCATTTGTTTTGTCTTTGTTTTCTACACATCT
Source organism: Oncorhynchus keta (assembly GCF_023373465.1). Lineage (NCBI taxonomy): Eukaryota > Metazoa > Chordata > Actinopteri > Salmoniformes > Salmonidae > Oncorhynchus > Oncorhynchus keta. The sequence goes on along the minus strand of NC_068450.1, from coordinate 17,628,393 downwards.
GGTTTCTATTCTCCAATGACATGTTCTTTGTTTAACCCTGTTTCCCCCTGGTTTGTGTGCGTGTTTGTATATAATGTTCAGGTCGTTACTTGTTGGCTGATATTGTTTGCCGGATTCGTTATTACGCCCGTTATTTACTAGTGACCAGTAATTTCACGCACCTTTAGTATTTGTTTTATACTGGTGCTGTTCATGGACTAAATTACCTTGTACACTCATCTCTGCTCTCCTGTGCCTGATTCCATGCACCAGTTACCCAGAGCCTGACACAAATAGGGCTATCTTCTGTATATCAACTCTTCCTTGTCACAACACAACTGATTGGCTCAAATACATTTAGAAGGAAAGAAATTCCACAAATGTGCCATTTAACAAGGCACATCTGTTAATTGAAATGTATTTCCATGAAGCTGGTTGAGAGAATGCAAAGAGTGGGCTAACCTGTCATCAAGGCAAAGGGTGGCTGTAAGGGTGGCTGTAAGGGTGGCTGTAAGGGTGGCTGTTGTTATTTCACTGTTGCTCTTTAATTACTTGTTACTTTTATCTCATATTCTTATCTGTATTTTTTTTAACTGCATTGTTGGTTAGTCATAAGTAAGCATTTCACTGTAAGGTCTACCTGTTGTATTCTGCGCATGTGGCTAAAACAATTTGATTTGAATCTTAAGTATAAAATATAATTAGATTTGTTTCACACTTTTTTGGTTGCTACTTAATTCCATGTGCTCTTTCATAGTCTTGATGTCTTCACTATTATTCTACAATGCAGACAATAGTAAAACTAAAGAAAAACCCTGTAATTAATAGCGGTGTCCAAACTTTTGACAGGTGCTGTAATTAGGAAGGTTTAAAGGGTGTGTGTTGGTGGCAGGGAAGTCAGGCGCAGGAGAATTGAACTTGGTATAAACAAAGTTGTTAAATCAGTGCTTCATAAAACTACAAAACCAAAATACAAAATAATAAAATGGGGTACAAAACCCGTCGCGCACCAACACATAATACACAAACATACAATCAAACAATCTCCGACCAGGACATGAGGGGAAACAGAGGGTTACATACACAACATGTCATTGATGGGATTGGAACCAGGTGTGAAGGAAGACAAGACAAAACCAATGGAAAATGATAAATGGATCAGTGATGGCTAGAAGGTCGGTGACATCGACCTCCGAACAAGGAGAGGGACCGACTTCGGCGGAAGTCATGAAGGAAGGATTTAGAGACGTTCATTCAGACAGTGCTTGGTGACCGAAATGCGCATCACAAACATTCAACCAAGATTTCAGACTAAACGTTTTGAATATCTGGTCTGCGTACCCATTATCATAACATTGCTGTTTCAATACATCTTGAAAATGAAAACATTGTGAACCAAAAATCCAACGTTAGCAGCTACGTTATATCACTGTCACCCTAGCAACCAATTCAACATGTGTGTCACACTGTCAAGTCAAAGGGTTGCAAATGCGACTGTTATGGTCGCAATCTTGAGCAATGGCTTTATTACTTTTGACCAAGGCCTATAGGCTAACAGAAAAGTACTGCACTATATAGAGGATAGGGTTCCATTTGGGATGAAGTCATAGTTACAATGGGAGGGAATAAGAGCACATTGGCTAAATGAAATGTTCTCCTGTTGAGAGGGATGAGGTCGTGGAGCTAAACCCTCTGTTTCAGATGGGATTGCGGCTCAGAGAAAGAGGGATGAGGAGTTAGAGGAAGAGAAGGATCAGGAAAAAGAGGGAGAGAGCGATTGAGAGAGGGATAGAGAGAGAGAGGGATATATTAATAGAGAAAGAAAGATGGAGACAGAGAGATGAAGAGAAAAAGTGAGAGGATGAGTGCAGTCCAATCCCGAGGAGGGAGGATTTAGCTGTGAGGCTGTAATACGGACTCTGAGCTTCTCACTTTGGCTGTTTTAATCTCCAATCAGGCCTGCTGTTGTCTCAGGACAGAAAGGCTGTGGCACAAACAACATACACACACACAGGCACTGAGACACAAACTGTCAGGAAGACACACATACATATGTCCACACACATGTATGTACACAGACACACAAACATATGTCCACACACATGTATGTACACTGACACACAAACATATGTCCACACACATGTATGTACACTGACACACAAACATATGTCCACACACATGTATGTACACTGACACACAAACATATGTCCACACACATGTATGTACACTGACACACAAACATATGTCCACACACATGTATGTACACTGACACACAAACATATGTCCACACACATGTATGTACACTGACACACAAACATATGTCCACACACATGTATGTACACAGACACACAAACATATGTCCACACACATGTATGTACACTGACACACAAACATATGTCCACACACATGTATGTACACAGACACACATACATATGTCCACACACATGTATGTACACAGACACACACACACACATGTATACATACCTGTACACACACACACACACACACACACACACACACACACACACACACACACACACACACACACACACACACACACACAACTCTCTTTCTCACTATCTCTCTATCATGAAGTACTTACAGAGTCTGGCCCTGATTGCTGTATGACAGAGAGAGAGAGAGAGAGAGAGAGAGAGAGAGAGAGAGGGAGAGAGAGAGAGAGAGAGAGAGAGAGAGAGAGAGAGAGAGAGAGAGAGAGAGAGAGAGAGAGAGAGAGAGAGAGAGAGAGAGAGAGAGAGAGAGAGAGAGAGAGAGAGAGGTGAGATTGAATAAAGAGATGATAGAAGTGGAGAGGTGAGGGAAAGAGGGAGAGGAGACACGGAAATAGAGAGAGAGAGGGGACAGGGCAGATAAGGAGAAGAGAGGAAGACTCCAAAGGCATCTGGGGGGGGTTCTGGCAGTCCCCGGATGTGTAAACAACAGATGTGAAACACACACACTTGCCTCTGGCTGTTGTGGACAGCTTATCCAACAGCTCTGTCTTTCTGTGTCAAAGAGGACAGCTTATCCAACAGCTCTGTCTTTCTGTGTCAAAGAGGACAGCTTATCCAACAGCTCTGTCTTTCTGTGTCTTTGGGGACAGCTTATCCAACAGCTCTGTCTTTCTGTGTCTTTGAGGACAGCTTATCCAACAGCTCTGTCTTTCTGTGTCTTTGAGGACAGCTTATCCAACAGCTCTGTCTTTCTGTGTCTTTGGGGACAGCTTATCCAACAGCTCTGTCTTTCTGTGTCTTTGAGGACAGCTTATCCAACAGCTCTGTCTTTCTGTGTCAAAGAGGACAGCTTATGCAGCAGCTCTGTCTGCCTGTGTCTTTGAAGACAGCTTTCCAACAGCTCTGTCTTTCTGTGTCTTTGAGGACAGCTTATCCAACAGCTCTGTCTTCCTGGCTCTTTGAGGACAGCTTATCCAACAGCTCTGTCTTCCTGTGTCTTTGAGGACAGCTTATCCAACAGCTCTGTCTTCCTGTGTCTTTGAGGACAGCTTATCCAACAGCTCTGTCTTTCTGTGTCTTTGAGGACAGCTTATCCAACAGCTCTGTCTTCCTGGCTCTTTGAGGACAGCTTATCCAACAGCTCTGTCTTCCTGTGTCTTTGAGGACAGCTTATCCAACAGCTCTGTCTTTCTGTGTCTTTGGGGACAGCTTATCCAACAGCTCTGTCTGCCTGTGTCTTTGAGGACAGCTTATCCAACAGCTCTGTCTTTCTGTGTCTTTGAGGACAGCTTATCCAACAGCACTGTCTGCCTGTCTCTTTGAGGACAGCTTATCCAACAGCTCTGTCTCCCTGTGTCTTTGAGGACAGCTTATCCAACAGCTCTGTCTTCCTGTCTCTTTGAGGACAGCTTATCCAACAGCTCTGTCTTCCTGTGTCTTTGAGGACAGCTTATCCAACAGCTCTGTCTTCCTGTCTCTTTGAGGACAGCTTATCCAACAGCTCTGTCTTTCTGTGTCTTTGAGGACAGCTTATCCAACAGCACTGTCTGCCTGTCTCTTTGAGGACAGCTTATCCAACAGCTCTGTCTTCCTGTCTCTTTGAGGACAGCTTATCCAACAGCTCTGTCTTCCTGTCTCTTTGAGGACAGCTTATCCAACAGCTCTGTCTTTCTGTGTCTTTGAGGACAGCTTATCCAACAGCACTGTCTGCCTGTCTCTTTGAGGACAGCTTATCCAACAGCTCTGTCTCCCTGTGTCTTTGAGGACAGCTTATCAACAGCTCTGTCTTTCTGTGTCTTTGAGGACAGCTTATCCAACAGCTCTGTCTTCCTGTCTTTGAGGACAGCTTATCCAACAGCTCTGTCTTCCTGTGTCAAAGAGGACAGCTTATCCAACAGCTCTGTCTTCCTGTGTCAAAGAGGACAGCTTATCCAACAGATCTGTCTTTCTGTGTCAAAGAGGACAGCTTATCCAGCAGCTCTGTCTGCCTGTGTCTTTGAAGACAACTTTCCAACAGCTCTGTCTTTCTGTGTCTTTGAGGACAGCTTATCCAACAGCTCTGTCTTCCTGTCTCTTTGAGGACAGCATATCCAACAGCTCTGTCTTGCTGTGTCTTTGAGGACAGCTTATCCAGCAGCTCTGTCTGCCTGTTTCTTTGAGGACAGCTTATCCAACATCTCTGTCTGCCTTTGTCTTTGTGGACAGCTTATCCAACAGCTCTGTCTTCCCGTCTCTTTGAGGACAGCTTATCCAACAGCTCTGTCTTTCTGTGTCTTTGAGGACAGCTTTTCCAACAGCACTGTCTGCCTGTCTCTTTGAGGACAGCTCATCCTGTGTCTTCACTCTCTCTGTAACATGCAACTCCACTCGCTCTCCTTCTCTCTCTCTCTCTCTCTCTCTCTCTCTCTCTCTCTCTCTCTCTCTCTCTCTCTCTCTCTCTCTCTCTCTCTCTCTCTCTCTCTCACTCATCAGTTTTAGTGACAGCTGACCTGATGTATGTCTGAGGACAACTATTACCTGCAGCTTATCTCTCTCTCTCTCACACACACACACACACACACACACACACACACACACACACACACACACACACACACACACACACACACACACACACACACACACACACACACACACACACACACACACACACACACACACACAGGTTGAGAGAGGCCAGAGGTTTCTGCCTCCGTGCAGCGAGTCATCAATAACAGAGCAGCAAGGCCAGACATGATCTATTTAATCCGAGACCTGGCAGTGTGGCAGAGGACAGAGACCTGGCAGTGTGGCAGAGGACAGAGGACAGAGACCTGGCAGTGTGGCAGAGGACAGAGGACAGAGACCTGGCAATGTGGCAAAGGACAGAGACCTGGCAGTGTAGAAAAGGCTTACCTGGTACTTCTTATATATAGCCATGTTATTACCTGGTACTCCCTGTATATAGCCATGTCATTACCTGGTACTCCCTGTATATAGCCATGTTATTACCTGGTACTCCCTGTATATAGCCATGTTATTACCTGGTACTCCCTGTATATGCCATGTTGTTACCTGATATAGCCACCTTTTCCAGCATGCAGGTTGCTTTTGTCTTAGCTGTCTTAGCACACACACACGTGTGCATGCACGCAGACACACACACACACACACACACACACACACACACACACACACACACACACACACACACACACACACACACACACACACACACACACACACACACACATTGGTACACACACACTTGTGCATAGACACGCACACACAAATTCATGCATGCCCGCATAAACAAAAAAAAACACACCACACACACTCCTTGCTTTTCCATTACCCTTTGTTTGTACTGCTGGTTGGAATCAGGCGTTTGACAGCTACCTCTCATAATGCGTTTTGACTCCAGATCTCATTAATGTAATGCTGTTATTCATTTAAAGCAGGAAGGCCCAGTCTGACAGAGAATATCTGTTGTTACAGTCGCCACAGGGCAGCTCCAATACAACAACAACTTAATCTAGCAGCAGTACATTGTCTGTCTGTCTGTCTGTCTGTCTGTCTGTCTGTCTGTCTGTCTGTCTGTCTGTCTGGCTGGCTGGCTGGCTGGCTGTCTGTCTGTCTGTCTGTCTGTCTGTCTGGCTGTCTGTCTGTAAAGCACACTCAACAAGATGACATCATCATGCACATTACACACACCACTCTGGCTGCCTCCCAAAATGTTGAAAAAGTGTACATTTTTGTGTTCTCAAAAGAGTAGAGACATAGATGGATGTGTTGACTGTAGTCTGTCTCCATCACTTTGTGGAACTCTGTATCTCTAGTTTGTAATTGACATTTGAGCGGATCGGTTGGGAACAGAACAGAGCGGTTCTGAGCAGGTTGTTGTCATAGCGATGGAAGAAAAAAAATCCTGCTGTTTCTGTCCTTTTGTTAAAACTGCCATTTTTAGGTCCCGCCTTAATTATGTTCTCACGCAAACTTGAGATGAGGAGAGCGCACTGGCATATCACAAACCCCCACTGCACCCGCCCAAAAATGTTTGCAAAATGTTCTCTCAGCCTCATGGCAAAATGTGTAGAACAGAATGAGATTAGCTCTAAAACAGCAAAGCGTTTCTCACTGCCCCATAGCAACACAGATAGGGTTGGCCCCCAGATAACGTATGAACATGACATAAGCCATACAAATAAGGTTTAAAATGAAAGGAGGGGGATGTCTGGGGGGGCGTGAAACTGTGCTACACCACTAGGGAGTGAAGGAAGAAGGATGGAGAGAGAGAGAGTAGTAAAATCATTAAGTAAACAACCAATTGTATGGAGAAGAGAGCATATACACCCCTCCCTCTCCCTCTCCCTCTTTCCCTCTCCCCCTCCCTCTCCCTCTCCCTCTTTCCCTCTCCCCCCCTCCCCTCTCCCTCTCCCTCTTTCCCTCTCCCCTCCCCCTCCCTCTCCCCCATACCATCCCCTCCCCCACACTCCCCTCTCTGCTTACCATACCATATCCCCCTCATCACACACACTCCTCCACTCCTCTGCTTACCATACCATATCCCCCTCATCACACACACTCCTCCTCCTCTGCTTACCATACCATATCCCCCTCATCACACACACTCCTCCACTCCTCTGCTTACCATACCATATCCCCCTCATCACACACACTCCTCCATTCCTCTGCTTACCATACCATATCCCCCTCATCACACACACTCCTCCTCCTCTGCTTACCATACCATATCCCCCTCATCACACACACTCCTCCTCCTCTGCTTACCATACCATATCCCCCTCATCACACACACTCCTCCTCCTCTGCTTACCATACCATATCCCCCTCATCACACACACTCCTCCTCCTCTGCTTACCATACCATATCCCCCTCATCACACACACCTCCTCCCATATCCCCCATCACACACTCCTCCTCTGCTTACCATACCATATCCCCCTCATCACACACACTCCTCCATTCCTCTGCTTACCATACCATATCCCCCTCATCACACACACTCCTCCTCCTCTGCTTACCATACCATATCCCCCTCATCACACATTACATTTACATTTACATTTAAGTCATTTAGCAGACGCTCTTATCCAGAGCCTGAGACTTACAAATTAGTGCATACACATTCAAATCATTGTTGTTCATGACAGCCAGTGGAACAGCCACTTGCATCTAAATCTTGTTGGGGGTGAGAAGGGGACAACCAGTGAGAAGGATTACTTACCCTTACTTACCCTATCCTAGGTATTCCTTGAAGAGGTGGGGTTTCAGGTGTCTCCGGAAGGTGGTGATTGACTCCGCTGTCCTGGCGTCGTGAGGGAGTTTGTTCCACCATTGGGGGCCAGAGCAGCGAACAGTTTTGACTGGGCTGAGCGGGAACTGTACTTCCTCAGTGGTAGGGAGGCGAGCAGGCCAGAGGTGGATGAACGCAGTGTCCTTGTTTGGGTGTAGGGCCTGATCAGAGCCTGGAGGTACTGAGGTGCCGTTCCCCTCACAGCTCCGTGGCGAGCACCATGGTCTTGTAGCGGATGCGAGCTTCAACTGGAAGCCAGTGGAGAGAGCGGAGGAGCGGGGTGACGTGAGAGAACTTGGGAAGGTTGAACACCAGACGGGCTGCGGCGTTCTGGATGAGTTGTAGGGGTTTAATGGCACAGGCAGGGAGCCCAGCCAACAGCGAGTTGCAGTAATCAAGACGGGAGATGACAAGTGCCTGGATTAGGACCTGCGCCGCTTCCTGTGTGAGGCAGGGTCGTACTTTGCGGATGTTGTAGAGCATGAACCTACAGGAACGGGACACCGCCTTGATGTTAGTTGAGAACGTCAGGGTGTTGTCCAGGATCACGCCAAGGTTCTTAGCGCTCTGGGAGGAGGACACAATGGAGTTGTCAACCGTGATGGCGAGATCATGGAACGGGCAGTCCTTCCCCGGGAGGAAGAGGAGCTCCGTCTTGCTGAGGTTCAGCTTGAGGTGGTGATCCGTCATCCACACTGATATGTCTGCCAGACATGCAGAGATGCGATTCGCCACCTGGTCATCAGAAGGGGGAAAGGAGAAGATTAATTGTGTGTCGTCTGCATAGCAATGATAGGAGAGACCATGTGAGGTTATGACAGAGCCAAGTGACTTGGTGTATAGCGAGAATAAGAGAGGGCCTAGAACAGAGCCCTGGGGACACCAGTGGTGAGAGCGCGTGGTGAGGAGACAGATTCTCGCCACGCCACCTGGTAGGAGCGACCTGTCAGGTAGGACGCAATCAAGCGTGGGCCGCGCCGGAGATGCCCAACTCGGAGAGGGTGGAGAGGAGGATCTGATGGTTCACAGTATCGAAGGCAGCCGATAGGTCTAGAAGGATGAGAGCAGAGGAGAGAGAGTTAGCTTTAGCAGTGCGGAGCGCCTCCGTGATACAGAGAAGAGCAGTCTCAGTTGAATGACTAGTCTTGAAACCTGACTGATTTGGATCAAGAAGGTCATTCTGAGAGAGATAGCGGTAGAGCTGGCCAAGGACGGCACGCTCAAGAGTTTTGGAGAGAAAAGAGAGAAGGGATACTGGTCTGTAGTTGTTGACATCGGAGGGATCGAGTGTAGGTTTTTCAGAAGGGGTGCAACTCTCGCTCTCTTGAAGACGGGAGGGACGTAGCCAGCGGTCAGGGATGAGTTGATGAGCGAGGTGAGGTAAGGGAGAAGGTCTCCGGAAATGGTCTGGAGAAGAGAGGAGGGGATAGGGTCAAGCGGGCAGGTTGTTGGGCGGCCGGCCGTCACAAGACACGAGATTTCATCTGGAGAGAGAGGGGAGAAAGAGGTCAGAGCATAGGGTAGGGCAGTGTGGGCAGAACCAGCAGTGTCGTTTGACTTAGCAAACGAGGATCGGATGTCATCGACCTTCTTTTCAAAATGGTTGACGAAGTCATCTGCAGAGAGGGAGGAGGGAGGGGGAGGATTCAGGAGGGAGGAGAAGGTGGCAAAGAGCTTCCTAGGGTTAGAGGCAGATGCTTGGAATTTAGAATGGTAGAAAGTGGCTTTAGCAGCAGAGACAGAGGAGGAAAATGTAGAGAGGAGGGAGTGAAAGGATGCCAGGTCCGCAGGGAGGCGAGTTTTCCTCCATTTCCGCTCGGCTGCACCGGAGCCCTGTTCTGTGAGCTCGCAATGAGTCGTCGAGCCACGGAGCGGGAGGGGAGGACCGAGCCGGCCTGGAGGATAGGGGACATAGGGAGTCAAAGGATGCAGTAAGGGAGGAGAGGAGGGTTGAGGAGGCAGAATCAGGAGATAGGTTGGAGAAAGTTTGAGCAGAGGGAAGAGAAGATAGGATGGAAGAGGAGAGAGTAGCGGGGGAGAGAGAGCGAAGGTTGGGACGGCGCGATACCATCCGAGTAGGGGCAGTGTGGGAAGTGTTGGATGAGAGCGAGAGGGAAAAGGATACAAGGTAGTGGTCGGAGACTTGGAGGGGAGTTGCAATGAGGTTAGTGGAAGAACAGCATCTAGTAAAGATGAGGTCAAGCGTATTGCCTGCCTTGTGAGTAGGGGGAAGGTGAGAGGGTGAGGTCAAAAGAGGAGAGGAGTGGAAAGAAGGAGGCAGAGAGGAATGAGTCAAAGGTAGACGTGGGGAGGTTAAAGTCGCCCAGAACTGTGAGAGGTGAGCCGTCCTCAGGAAAGGAGCTTATCAAGGCATCAAGCTCATTGATGAACTCTCCGAGGGAACCTGGAGGGCGATAAATGATAAGGATGTTAAGCTTGAAAGGGCTGGTAACTGTGACAGCATGGAATTCAAAGGAGGCAATAGACAGATGGGTAAGGGAGAAAGAGAGAAAGACCACTTGGGAGAGATGAGGATCCCGGTGCCACCACCCCGCTGACCAGAAGCTCTCGGGGTGTGCGAGAACACGTGGGCGGACGAGGAGAGAGCAGTAGGAGTAGCAGTGTTATCTGTGGTGATCCATGTTTCCGTCAGTGCCAAGAAGTCAAGGGACTGGAGGGAGGCATAGGCTGAGATGAACTCTGCCTTGTTGGCCGCAGATTGGCAGTTCCAGAGGCTACCAGAGACCTGGAACTCCACGTGGGTCGTACGCGCTGGGACCACCAGGTTAGGGTGGTCGCGGCCACGCGGTGTGGAGCGTTTGTATGGTCTGTGCAGAGAGGAGAGAACAGGGATAGACAGACACATAGTTGACAGGCTACAGAAAAGGCTACGCTAATGCAAGGAAATTGGAATGACAAGCAGACTACACGTCTCGAATGTTCAGAAAGTTAAGCTTACGTAGCAAGAATCTATTGACTAAAATGATTAAAATGAACACACTCCTCCTCCTCTGCTTACCATACCATATCCCCCTCATCACACACACTCCTCCTCCTCTGCTTGACACCATATCCCCCTCATCACACACACTCCTCCTCCTCTGCTTACCATACCATATCCCCCTCATCACACACACTCCTCCTCCTCTGCTTTACCATACCATATCCCCCTCATCACACACACTCCTCTTCTCTGCTTACCATACCATATCCCCCTCATCACACACACTCCTCCTCCTCTGCTTACCATACCATATCCCCCTCATCACACACTCCTCCTCCTCTGCTTACCAACAATCCCCCTCATCAAACCTCCTCCTCCTCTGCTTACCATGAATCCCCCTCATCAAAATGTCCTCCTCTGCTTACCATACCATATCCCCTCATCACACACACTCCTCCTCCTCTGTTAGCATACCATATCCCCCTCATCACACACAGTCCTCCTCCTCTGCTTACCATACCATATCCCCCTCATCACACACACTCCTCCTCCTCTGCTTACCATACCATATCCCCCTCATCACACACACTCCTCCTCCTCTCAACAGACCCCCCTCATTATACAGTACATTCACACAACTACTCTTTCACACCATATCTTTCTCTCATTCTTCCTTCCTCTTTTCTTCTACTTTGTCTTTCATTCTTCTCCCTTTTCTCTTTCCTGCTTTCATCTCTCAACTCACTTGCTCTGTTTTTTTTCTCTGCTTTCTATTTTCCTTTCTTGCTTTTGTTTCTCTGTCATGTTTCTCTATCCACCAATGCTCTTTTCTTTCTTTGTGACGTTCTCTCCTTCTTTATCTCCAAACAGCTTTCCGTCTGGCCTTCTTTGCTGTTCCAGAACATTACCATCCCTCCCTCACACACTCTCTCTATTTACTCTCTCTCCCCCTCCCTCTCTTGTACTGAAGATATTTGTCATTGTTATGTGGTAGCTGTTGTGGAGCAGTGCTGTGGCCCCTGGGCCTGCTATTTGTATTGTGTTACTGTCTCTAGCTAGGAGCCTGCAGACTCAGAGCTCAGCTGACACACTGAGTTAGACTGAAGCACATTGTGTATTAGCTCTCTCCACATTCAAATCATTGTTGTTCATTTAGTTTTCTAGTCCTGGGTAGAGAGAAAAAGTCAACATTTGGAGAGTGGGGAGGAGAGGAGTAAGAAGAAGGGTGGAGGAAGGGAGACAAATCAACCGTCTGTGAGTGTGTGACTAAAATGAAATGTTTGAAAAAGTTTTTGTGCATGTGCTCGTGTGTTATGCGATTGTGTGTTTGGAGCATGTGTGTGTTTATGGTCTGCCCAGTGAGTTGTCCAGCGCCCCCATGGCTGTGGGGTGGGGAATGGGATGCCTGTGTCCTGTGCGTGTTGCTGTGAAGCAGCAGATCATGAGATCAGAGGAGACTGGAGAACATTGATGCTCTAAGTGGATAGAAGACTGGAATCATCAACATGCTGCTTTGAACAGAGGCTGATGTCACTAGAACGATAACGAGGCTGTTGTATTCTATATCTGATGGTGAGGAGAGGAGATAAGAAGGGGAGGAGAGGAGATAATAAGGGGAGGAGAGGAGATAAGAAGGGGAGGAGGGGAGATAAGAAGGGGAGGAGAGGAGATAAGAAGGGGAGGAGAGTAGATAAGAAGGGGAGGAGAGGAGATAAGAAGGGGAGGAGAGTAGATAAGAAGGGGAGGAGAGGAGATAAGAAGGGGAGGAGAGGAGATAAGATGGGGAGGAGAGTAGATAAGAAGGGGAGGAGAGGAGATAAGAAGGGGAGGAGAGTAGATAAGAAGGGGAGGAGAGGAGATAAGAAGGGGAGGAGAGGAGATAAGAAGGGGAGGAGAGTAGATAAGAAGGGGAGGAGAGTAGATAAGAAGAGGAGGAGAGGAGATAAGAAGGAGGTAGATACGAAGAGGAGAGAGAGATAAGAAGAGGAGGAGAGGAGATAAGAAGAGGAGGAGAGGAGATAAGAAGGGGAGGAGAGGAGATAAGAAGGGGAGGAGAGGAGATAAGAAGAGGAGGAGAGGAGATAAGAAGAGGAGGAGAGGAGATAAGAAGGGGAGGAGAGGAGATAAGAAGGGGAGGAGAGTAGATACGAAGAGGAGGAGAGGAGATAAGAAGAGGAGGAGAGGAGATAAGAAGGGGAGGAGAGGAGATAAGAAGGGGAGGAGAGTAGGGGGGAAATTCAATGGTAATGGAATTACGCTCATTTCAAATCAAATCACATTTTATTTGTCACATGTACCGAATACAACCTTACAGTGAAATGCTGAATACAAGCCCTTAACCAACAATGCAGTTTTCAGAAAAATACCCCAGAAATTATTTCATATAAGTAACAAATAATTAAAGAGCAGCAGTAAAATAACAATGTGGAGGCTATATACAAGGGGTACCGGTACAGAGTCAATGTGGAGACTATATACAGGGGGTACCGGTACAGAGTCAATGTGGAGGCTATATACAGGGGGTACCGGTACAGAGTCAATGTGGAGACTATATACAGGGGGTACCAGTACAGAGTCAATGTGGAGACTATATACAGGGGGTACCGGTACAGAGTCAATGTGGAGACTATATACAGGGGGTACCGGTACAGAGTCAATGTGGAGACTATATACAGGGGGTACCGGTACAGAGTCAATGTGGAGACTATATACAGGGGGTACCGGTACAGAGTCAATGTGGAGACTATATACAGGGGGTACCGGTACAGAGTCAATGTGGAGACTATATACAGGGGGTACCGGTACAGAGTCAATGTGGAGACTATATACAGGGGGTACCGGTACAGAGTCTATGTGGAGACTATATACAGGGGGTACCGGTACAGAGTCAATGTGGAGACTATATACAGGGGGTACCGGTACAGAGTCAATGTGGAGACTATATACAGGGGGTACCGGTACAGAGTCAATGTGGAGGCTATATACAGGGGGTACCGGTACAGAGTCAATGTGGAGGCTATATACAGGGGGTACCGGTACAGAGTCAATGTGGAGGCTATATACAGGGGGTACCGGTACAGAGTCAATGTGGAGACTATATACAGGGGTACCGGTACAGAGTCAATGTGGAGACTATATACAGGGGTACCGGTACAGGGTCAATGTGGAGGCTATATACAGGGGGTACCGGTACAGAGTCAATGTGGAGACTATATACAGGGGGTACCGGTACAGAGTCAATGTGGAGACTATATACAAGGGGTACCAGTACAGAGTCAATGTGGAGGCTATATACAGGGGGTACCGGTACAGAGTCAATGTGGAGACTATATACAGGGGGTACCGGTACAGAGTCAATGTGGAGACTATATACAGGGGGTACCGGTACAGAGTCAATGTGGAGACTATATACAGGGGGTACCGGTACAGAGTCAATGTGGAGACTATATACAGGGGGTACCAGTACAGAGTCAATGTGGAGGCTTTATACAGGGTGTTACGGTACAGAGTCAATGTGGAGGCTTTATACAGGGTGTACCGGTACAGAGTCAATGTGGAGGCTTTATACAGCGTGTACTGGTACAGAGTCAATGTGGAGGCTTTATACAGGGTGTTACAGTACAGAGTCAATGTGGAGGCTTTATACAGGGTGTACCGACCAGTACAGAGTCAATGTGGAGGCTTTATACAGGGTGTACCGGTACAGAGTCAATGTGGAGACTATATACAGGGGGTACCGGTACAGAGTCAATGTGGAGACTATATACAGGGGGTACCGGTACAGAGTCAATGTGGAGGCTATATACAGGGTGTACCGGTACAGAGTCAATGTGGAGGCTATATACAGGGGGTACCGGTACAGAGTCAATGTGGAGACTATATACAAGGGGTACCGGTACAGAGTCAATGTGGAGACTATATACAGGGGGTACCAGTACAGAGTCAATGTGGAGGCTATATACAGGGGGTACCGGTACAGAGTCAATGTGGAGACTATATACAGGGGGTACCGGTACAGAGTCAATGTGGAGACTATATACAGGGGGTACCGGTACAGAGTCAATGTGGAGACTATATACAGGGGGTACCGGTACAGAGTCAATGTGGAGGCTATATACAGGGGGTACCGGTACAGAGTCAATGTGGAGACTATATACAAGGGGTACCGGTACAGAGTCAATGTGGAGACTATATACAGGGGGTACCGGTACAGAGTCAATGTGGAGACTATATACAGGGGATACCGGTACAGAGTCAATGTGGAGGCTATATACAGGGTGTACCGGTACAGAGTCAATGTGGAGGCTATATACAGGGTGTACCGGTACAGAGTCAATGTGGAGGCTATATACAGGGGGTACCGGTACAGAGTCAATGTGGAGACTATATAGATTGGGTACCGGTACAGAGTCAATGTGGAGGCTATATACAGGGTGTTAAGGTACAGAGTCAATGTGGAGACTATATACAGGAGGTACCGGTACAGAGTCAATGCGGAGGCTATATACAGGGTGTTACGGTACAGAGTCAATGTGGAGGCTATATACAGGGTGTTACGGTACAGAGTCAATGTGGAGGCTATATACAGGGTGTACCGGTACAGAGTCCATGTGGAGGCTTTATACAGGGTGTACCGGTACAGAGTCAATGTGGAGGCTTTATACAGGGTGTACCGGTACAGAGTCAATGTGGAGGCTTTATACAGGGTGTACCGGTACAGAGTCAATGTGGAGGCTTTATACAGGGTGTTACGGTACAGAGTCAATGTGGAGGCTTTATACAGGGTGTACCCGTACAGAGTCAATGTGGAGGCTTTATACAGGGTGTACCGGTACAGACTCAATGTGGAGGCTTTATACAGGGTGTACCGGTACAGAGTCAATGTGGAGGCTTTATACAGGGTGTACCGGTACAGAGTCAATGTGGAGGCTTTATACAGCGTGTACTGGTACAGAGTCAATGTGGAGGCTTTATACAGGGTGTTACAGTACAGAGTCAATGTGGAGGCTTTATACAGGGTGTACCGGTACAGAGTCAATGTGGAGACTATATACAGGGGGTACCGGTACAGAGTCAATGTGGAGGCTATATACAGGGTGTACCGGTACAGAGTCAATGTGGAGGCTATATACAGGGTGTACCGGTACAGAGTCAATGTGGAGACTATATACAGGGGTACCGGTACAGAGTCAATGTGGAGGCTATATACAGGGTGTACTGGTACAGAGTCAATGTGGAGGCTATATACAGGGGTACCGGTACAGAGTCAATGTGGAGACTATATACAGGGGGTACCGGTACAGAGTCAATGTGGAGACTATATACAGGGGGTACCGGTACAGAGTCAATGTGGAGGCTATATACAGGGTGTACCGGTACAGAGTCAATGTGGAGGCTATATACAGGGGGTACCGGTACAGAGTCAATGTGGAGACTATATAGAGTGGGTACCGGTACAGAGTCAATGTGGAGGCTATATACAGGGTGTTAAGGTACAGAGTCAATGTGGAGACTATATACAGGAGGTACCGGTACAGAGTCAATGCGGAGGCTATATACAGGGTGTTACGGTACAGAGTCAATGTGGAGGCTATATACAGGGTGTTACGGTACAGAGTCAATGTGGAGACTATATACAGGGGGTACCGGTACAGAGTCAATGTGGAGACTATATACAGGAGGTACCTGTACAGAGTCAATGCGGAGGCTATATACAGGGTGTTACGGTACAGAGTCAATGTGGAGGCTATATACAGGGTGTTACGGTACAGAGTCAATGTGGAGGCTATATACAGGGTGTACCGGTACAGAGTCCATGTGGAGGCTTTATACAGGGTGTACCGGTACAGAGTCAATGTGGAGGCTTTATACAGGGTGTACCGGTACAGAGTCAATGTGGAGGCTTTATACAGGGTGTACCGGTACAGAGTCAATGTGGAGGCTTTATACAGGGTGTTCCGGTACAGAGTCAATGTGGAGGCTTTATACAGGGTGTTACGGTACAGAGTCAATGTGGAGGCTTTATACAGGGTGTACCGGTACAGACTCAATGTGGAGGCTTTATACAGGGTGTACCGGTACAGACTCAATGTGGAGGCTTTATACAGGGTGTACCGGTACAGAGTCAATGTGGAGGCTTTATACAGCGTGCACTGGTACAGAGTCAATGTGGAGGCTTTATACAGGGTGTACCGACTGGTACAGAGTCAATGTGGAGGCTTTATACAGGGTGTACCGGTACAGAGTCAATGTGGAGGCTTTATACAGGGTGTACCGACCGGTACAGAGTCAATGTGGAGGCTTTATACAGGGTGTACCGGTACAGAGTCAATGTGGAGGCTTTATACAGGATGTACCGGTACAGAGTCAATGTGGAGGCTTTATACAGGGTGTACCGGTACAGAGTCAATGTGGAGGCTTTATACAGGGTGTTACGGTACAGAGTCAATGTGGAGGCTTTATACAGGGTGTACCCGTACAGAGTCAATGTGGAGGCTTTATACAGGGTGTACCGGTACAGACTCAATGTGGAGGCTTTATACAGGGTGTACCGGTACAGAGTCAATGTGGAGGCTTTATACAGGGTGTACCGGTACAGAGTCAATGTGGAGGCTTTATACAGGGTGTACCGGTACAGAGTCAATGTGGAGGCTTTATACAGGGTGTACCGGTACAGAGTCAATGTGGAGGCTTTATACAGAGTGTACCGGTACAGAGTCAATGTGCGGGGTAATTGAGGTAATATGTACATGTCGGTAGAGTAATTAAAGTGACTATGCATAGATAATAACAGAGAGTAACAGCAGTGTAAAAGGGGCGGGGGGGCAATGCAAATAGTCTGGGGTAGCCTTGTCACTTTAAAACCAAACAAAAACTCTATGAACGAGGACTACATTTCTCAAAAACAGGTTATAGTTGAAAATAGACCAAATTATTAGTGTTTTTTATTTTATTTTTATTTCACCTTTATTTAACCAGGTGGGCTAGTTGAGAACGAGTTCTCATTTGCAACTGTGACCTGGCCAAGATAAAGCAAAGCAGTGCAACACATAAAACAACACAGAGTTACACATGGAATAAACAAAACATACAGTCAATAATACAGTTGAACAAAAGAAAACAAAAAGTCTATATACAGTGAGTGCAAATGAGGTAAGTTAAGGAAATAAATAGGCCATGGTGGCGAAGTAATTACAATATAGCAATTAAACACTGGAATGGTAGATCGGCAGAAGATGAATGTGCGAGTAGAGATACTGGGGTGCAAAGGAGCAAAATAAATAAATAAATACAGTATGGGGATGAGGTAGGTAGATAGATGGGCTGTTTACAGATAGGCTAAGTACAGGTGCAGTGATCTGTGAGCTGCTCTGACAGCTGGTGCTTAAAGCTAGTGAGGGAGATGTGAGTCTCCAGCTTCAGAGATTTTTACAATTAGTTCCAGTCATGGGCAGCAGAGAACTGGAAGGAAATACGACCAAATGAGGAATTGACTTTGGGGATGACCAGTGAGATATATCTGCTGGAGCGCGTGGTTGCTGCTATGGTGACCAGTGAGCTGAGATAAGGCGAGCAGAGACTTGTAGATAACCTGTAGCCAGTGGGTTTGGCGACGAGTATGAAGTGAGGGCCAACCAATGAGAGCGTACAGGTCGCAATGGTGGGTAGTGTATGGGGCTTTAGTGACAAAATGGATGGCACTGTGATGGACTGCATCCAGTTTATTGAGTAGAGTGTTGGAGGCTATTTTATAGATGACATCACCGAAGTCGAGGATCGGTAGGATGGTCAGTTTTACGAGGGTATGTTTAGCAGCATGAGTGAAGGATGCTTTGTTGCGATATAGGAAGACGATTCTCGATTTAATTTTTACAGTCTAACCAGACACCCAGGTATTTGTAGTTGTCCACGTATTCTAAGTCAGAGCCATCCAGAGTAGTGATGCTGGACGGGCGAGCAGGTGCGGGCAGTGATTGATTGAATAGCATGCATTTAGTTTTGCTTGCGTTTAAGAGCAATTGGAGGCCACGGAAGGAGAGTTGTATGGCATTGAAGCTCATCTGGAGGTTAGTTAACACAGTGTCCAAAGAAGGGCCAGAAGTATAAAGAATGGTGTCATCTGCGTAGAGGTGGATCAGAGAATCACCTGCAGCAAGAGCGACATCATTGATGTATACGGAAGAGAGTCGGCCCGAGAATTGAACCCTGTGGCACACCCATAGAGACAGGCCGATTTGACACACTGAACTCTATCAGCGAAGTAGTTGGTAAACCAGGCGAGGAAATCATTTGAGAAACCAAGGCTGTCGAGTCTGCCAATAAGAATGTTGTGATTGACAGAGTCGAAAGCCTTGGCCAGGTCGATGAATATGGCTGCACAGTAATGTCTCTTATCGATGGCGGTTATGATGTCGTTTAGAACCTTGAGCGTGGCTGAGGTGCACCCATGACCAGCTCTGAAACCAGATTGCATAGCGGAGAAGGTACGGTGGGATTCGAAATGGTCAGTAATCTGTTTGTTAACTTGGCTTTCGAAGACCTTAGGATAGGATAGATATAGGTATGTAGCAGTTTGGGTCTAGAGTGTCACCCCCTTTGAAGAGGGGGATGACCGCGGCAGCTTTCTAATCTTTGGGAATCTCAGACGATACGAAAGAGAGGTTGAACAGGCTAGTAATAGGGGTTGCAACAATTTCAGCAGATAATTTTAGAAAGAGAGGGTCCAGAATGTCTAGCCCGGCTGATTTGTAGGGGTCCAGATTTTGCAGCTCTTTCAGAACATCAGCTATCTGTATTTGGGTAAAGGAGAAATGGTGGGGGCTTTGGCGGGTTGCTGTGGAGGGTGCTGGGCAGTTGACCAGGGTAGGGGTAGCCATGTGGAAAGCATGGCCAGCCGTAGAGAAATGCTTATTGAAATTCTCAATTATAGTGGATTTATCGGTGGTGACAGTGTTTCCTAGCCTCAGAGCAGTGGGCAGCTGGGAGGAGGTGCTCTTATTCTCGATGGACTTTACAGTGTCCCAGAACTTTTTTGAGTTAGTACTACAGGATGCAAATTTCTGTTTGAAAAAGCTTGCCTTAGCTTTTCTAACTGCTTGTGTATATTTGTTCCTAATTTCCCTGAAAAGTTGCATATCACGGGGGCTATTCGATGCTAATGCAGACATCTGGGTTGGCAGAGTGTTGGCAGAGAGTAAAACAAACTTAGGGAGGAGGCTTCTAAAATTAACATGCATGAAACCAAGGCTTTTACGGTTACAGAAGTCAACAAATGAGAGCACCTGGGGAGTGGGAGTGGCTAAAGGCTATACGAACTGGCCGTCTAGCACGTTCGGAACAGAGAGTAAAAGGAGCAAGTTTCTGGGCACGATAGCATAGATTCAAGGCATAGTGTACAGACAAAGGTAAGGTAGGATGTGAGTACATTGGAGGTAAACCTAGGCATTGAGTAATGATGAGAGAGATATAGTCTCTAGAGATGTTTAAACCAGGTGATGTCATCGCATATGTAGGAGGTGGAACAACATGGTTGGTTAAGGCATAATGAGCAGGGCTAGAGGCTCTACAGTGAAATAAGACAGTAATCACTAACCAGGACAGTAATGGACGAGCCATATTGATATTAGAGCGAGGCATGTGTAGCCAAGCGAACATATGGGTCCAGTGAGTGGTTGGGCTGACTGGGGACACGGCGATTCAGACAGTTAACAGGCCGATGCTAACAAGCTAACAGTTAGTAGGCCGGGGCTAAACAAGCTAGCAGTTAGCAGGCCGGGTTAGCAAGCAAGCAGTTAGCAGGGGCTAGCAGTTACAGACCGGGCAGGCAAACTAGCAGTTAGCAGGCCAGGGCCGGCAAGCTAGCAGTTAGTAGACCGGGGCAAGCTAGCAGTTAGCAGGCCGGGTTAGCAAGCAAGCAGTTAGCAGGGGCTAGCGGTTAGCAGACCGGGTTAGCAAGCAAGCTGTTAGCAGGGGCTAGCAGTTAGCAGACCGGGCAGGCAAGCTAGCAGTTAGCAGACCGGGGTCGGCAAGCTAGCATTTAGCAGACGGGTTAGCAAGTTAGCTGACCGGGCGGGCAAGCTAGCAGTTAGTAGATCGGAGACGGCAAGCTTGCAGTTAGCAGACCGGGGCTAGCAAGTTAGCCTTTGGGGGACGTTGCGATGGGGGTAAGACTGTTTTTGCTTCTTCGTGCGGTGACGTCGATAGACCAGTCGTGGGATTAGTAGGATTCCAAGTAGCTTTAGGTAGCTAGCAGGCCTAGCTGGTTAGCAGAATGGGCTTTTGGCAGGCATCGCGCCTGAGGGGCCTGTTGGGAGTCCTTGGGCAGATTATGTCGGTATTCCAGTCGTAGGGGATCTGCGGGGTTCCGTGCCCCATACCGTCTGTAGAAGGGGTCCGGATATTGTAGCCCAGGAGTATGCTTCGGTGGTAGCACAGGAGCCCTGGCTGGGCTAGCTTCAAGCTAATTGGTGCTTGCTCTGGGATGGAAACGCTGGCCAGGAGTAGTCATCCGGGATTGGGGTTAGCTAGTTGTGAAGATCCAGATGAAAATGTTCAGTTTGGGGTAGGAATCCGGGGATAAAAATAACAGGTCCGTTATGCCCTGGTTAGAGTCACGTTGTTCGAACTGGTGAGAGCTTTCCGAGCTGAAGGTTAGCTGATGACTGCTGGCAATGGTTTACTGACTGATAGCTGGTAGTTAGCTGGCCAGCTTCAGTTGAGGGATTTCAGGTCATAGCTTTAGAAAGAGGCCCGAGTTCCCGATTTACAATTCCGAGTTCAAAACGTTCAAAACGTATTTTCCCAGTAGTAGATCATTTTTCCTGAGTTCCCAGTTTTCTTGAACTCACTAAAGTCAGATTTCACAGTTCCGAGTTAAAGGTTGTTTTGAGATCGTCACAAATCCTGCTTCATTGACCACATGGCCAATGTTGAATGTTTATCATTTTAAACTAGGAAAAGAGACCCTTAATATTAGACTTGGGACCACACAGCCACGCCACTGAATAGCAGACAAATGATTGCTTTACAATGTTTGCAGTTAGCCACTGATTCCTTCTAAACCACTCATAGCTGAATTTACGATTTTGAACTTCTTGTGTAATGTTTCAAACTTCCAATGGCCGTTGAGCACTGATACATTTTATCTATAATTTCTCTTCATTATTTCTCTTCATATGACAAGGATTGAAAAGGACTTTCCAGTAGATTGTCGACTTGATTCAGGATGATGACTGCTAGCTAACATTCAGACCAATCAAAGCTACAGTAGATATAGCGTGATCATTTTATCAGTGACCAATGACCTTGAGCATTCTTGGATGGGCCCTTCTAATGTAACTCTATGGCAACACCCAAGGGACTCGAATTTTAGAGCTCTAACCTTAGACTTGGCGGTGACATAGTGTCCCCATGAGTGACGGAATACTGAGCCAATTACAGCACAACGCTCCATATTTTCTGCTGGCTTGCCTCACCACCACAGAAAGCATTTATCTAGGCTGAAACCCCTGCATTTTGGAGCTTCCTTACTCAAGAAAACAAAAAAGAGACCATGTTTGTATTCTGCTTTTTTAACTCAATGATTTTTCTATATATTTACATTGTTTCAAACTGATACGTGACACGTATTAATGTCAAAATAACATAGAAAACAAGCAAGTCGCCCCTCTGCCCTACCTGCCCTGAAAGACGAGTCGCCACTGTGTGTAATCGGAAAGTATTCAAACCCTTTCACTTTTTTCCACATTTTCATTTACGTTACGACCTCATACTAAAATGGATTGAATGTTTTTTTCCCCTCATCAATCTACACACAATACCCCATAGTGACAAAGCAAAAACAGCAAAAGTATTCAGGCCCTTTACTCAGTACTTTGTTGAAGCACCTTTGGCAGTGATTACAGCATCAAGTCTTCTTGGGTATGACGCTACAAGCTTGGCACACCTGTATTTGGGGAGTTTCTCCCATCTTTCTCTTCAGATCCTCTCAAGCTCTGTCAGGTTGGATGGGGAGCGTCTCTGCACAGCTATTTTCGATGAGGTTCAAGACCGTGCTCTGGCTGGGCCACTCAAGGACATTCAGAGACTAGTCCTGAAGCCACTCCTGCATTGTCTTGGCTGTGAGCTTAGGATCGTTGTCTTGTTGGAAGGTGAACCTTCGCCTTCCTGAGGTCCTGAGCACTTCAGAGCAGGATTTCATCAAGGATCTCTCTGTACTTTTCTCCGTTCATCTTTGCCTCAATCCTGACTAGTCTCCCAGACCCTGCCGCTGAAAAACATCCCCACAGCATTATGTTGCCACTACCATGCTTCACCGTAGGGATGGTGCCTGGTTTCCTCCAGACGTGACGCTTGGCATTCAGGCCAAAGAGTTCAATCATGTTTTCATCAGACCATATACTCTTGTTTCTCATGGTCTGAGAGTCCTTTAGGTGCCTTTTGGCCAATTCCAAGTGGGCTGTCATGTGCCTTTTACTGATGAGTGGCTACCACAAAGGCCTGATTGGTGGAGTGCTGTGGAGATGGTTGTCCTTCTGGAAGGTTCTCCCACCTCCACAGAGGAACTCTGGAGCTCTGTCAGAGTGACCCTTGGGTTCTTGGTCACCTCCCTGACCAAGGCCCTTCTCCCCCGATCGCTAAGTTTGGCAGATCGACCAGCACTAGGAAGAGTCTTGGTGGTTCCAAACTTCTTTCATTTAAGAATAATGGAGGCCGATAATGGGGTTAATAATTACCCTCAGCTATGGTTAGACTGTTGTTGTTCATGTTTTGCTGTGTTCCAGTGTACTATGGAGTATATTGCTTTCTTATTCTTGACACTTCTCCCAGTCATATTTAAGGTTAGAACTACCTTTGTGTTCTGATACTTCTAGCTTGGAGGTGTATTTTTAGGATAACATAGCTACAGTATTTCACTGCTAATGTATATAGTATTGCTTACTAGGTCCAATCAATTGTGTAACCACTCCCTCTTCTAATTAGGGCTAATTGGAAAAGCTGTCCAAAAGAGGACATTGTATTCCTTTTCTTGTGGGGTATTGTGTGTAGATTGATGACATCAGATAGTACAGAATCTTCAATGAATGTTGTCCAGGTATCTGTATTTGCTGCCATTACAAGTTCTAGGGATGAGAAGGGAGGGAGGAAAGTGTAGGAGAGGAGAGGGGGAGGGAGGACCGTGTAGGAGAGGATAGGGAGGTGAGAGGAGGAGCGAGGACAGTGTAGGAGAGGAGAGGGGGAGGGAGGACAGTGTAGGAGAGGAGAGGGGAGGGGAGGGAGGACAGTGGAGGAAGAGGGATGAGAAGGGGAGGGAGGACAGTGTAGGAGGGAGTAAGAGGGATGAGAAGGGGAGGGGGAGGGACAGTGTAGGAGTGGAGAGGGGGATAAGAGGGATGAGAAGGGGAGGGAGGGAGGACAGTGTAGGAGGGAGAAGGATGAGGGGGAGGGGGGACAGTGGGGGGGATGAGAGGGGAGGGAGGACAGTGTAGGAAGGAGGACAGTGTAGGATGGAGGGATGAGGGGAGGAGCAGTGTAGGAGAGGGATGAGAGGGGGAGGGAGGACAGTGTAGGAGTGGAGGAAGAGGGATGAGAAGGGGAGGGAGGACAGTGTAGGAGTGGAGTAAGAGGGATGAGAAGGGGAGGGAGGACAGTGAGGACAGTGTAGGAGTAAGAGGAGAAGGGGATGTAGGAGAGGAGGATGAAGAGGGATGAGAGGGGAGGGAGGACAGTGTAGGAGTGGAGGGGAGGGAAGAGGGATGAGAAGGGGAGGGAGTACAGTGTAGGAGAGGGGGAGGGGGGGAGGGGGAGGGAGGATGAGAGGGGGAGGGAGGACAGTGTAAAAGAGGGATGAGAAGGGAGACAGTGGATGAGAGGGATGAGAGGGGAGGACAGTGTAGGAGTGGAGAGAGGGATGAGAAGGGGAGAGGGATGAGAGGGGATGAGAAGGGGAGGGAGGACAGTGTAGGAGTGGAGGAAGAGGGGGATGAGAAGGGGAGGGAGGGGACAGTGTAGGAGTGGAGGGATGAGAGGGATGAGAAGGGGAGGGAGGACAGTGTAGGAGTGGAGGAAGAGGGATGAGAAGGGGAGGAGGGAGGACAGTGTAGGAGGGGAGGG
Source organism: Oncorhynchus keta (assembly GCF_023373465.1). NCBI lineage: Eukaryota > Metazoa > Chordata > Actinopteri > Salmoniformes > Salmonidae > Oncorhynchus > Oncorhynchus keta. The sequence goes on along the minus strand of NC_068450.1, from coordinate 17,603,608 downwards.
AGGACAGTGGATGAAGAGGGATGAGAAGGGGAGGGAGGACAGTGTAGGAGTGGAGGAAGAGGGATGAGAAGGGGAGGAGGACAGTGTAGGAGTTTAGGGAGAGGGATGAGAAGGGGAGGAGGACAGTGTAGGAGTGGAGGAAGAGGGATGAGAAGGGGAGGGAGGACAGTGTAGGAGTGGAGGAAGAGGGATGAGAGGGGGAGGGAGGACAGTGTAGGAGTGGAGGGGAGGGATGAGAAGGGGAGGAGGACAGTGTAGGAGTGGAGGAAGAGGGATGAGAAGGGGAGGAGGACAGTGTAGGAGTGGAGGGAGAGGGATGAGAGGGGAGGAGGACAGTGTAGGAGTGGAGGGAGAGGGATGAGAGGGGGAGGAGGACAGTGTAGGAGTGGAGGGAGAGGGATGAGAAGGGGAGGGAGGACAGTGTAGGAGTGGAGGGAGAGGGATGAGAAGGGGAGGAGGACAGTGTAGGAGTGGAGGAAGAGGGATGAGAAGGGGAGGGAGGACAGTGTAGGAGTGGAGGAAGAGGGATGAGAAGGGGAGGGAGGACAGTGTAGGAGTGGAGGAAGAGGGATGAGAAGGGGAGGAGGACAGTGTAGGAGTTTAGGGAGAGGGATGAGAAGGGGAGGAGGACAGTGTAGGAGTGGAGGAAGAGGGATGAGAAGGTGAGGGAGGACAGTGTAGGAGTGGAGGAAGAGGGATGAGAGGGGAGGGAGGACAGTGTAGGAGTGGAGGGGAGGGATGAGAAGGGGAGGAGGACAGTGTAGGGAGTGGAGGAGGGATGGAGGAAGAGGGATGAGAAGGGGAGGAGGACAGTGTAGGAGTGGAGGGAGAGGGATGAGAGGGGGAGGAGGGACAGTGTAGGAGTGGAGGGAGAGGGATGAGAAGGGGAGGGAGGACAGTGTAGGAGTGGAGGGAGAGGGATGAGAAGGGGAGGAGGACAGTGTAGGAGTGGAGGGAGAGGGATGAGAGGGGGAGGGAGGACAGTGTAGGAGTGGAGGAAGAGGGATGAGAAGGGGAGGGAGGACAGTGTAGGAGTGGAGGGAGAGGGATGAGAAGGGGAGGGAGGACAGTGTAGGAGTTTAGGGAGAGGGATGAGAAGGGGAGGAGGACAGTGTAGGAGTGGAGGAAGAGGGATGAGAAGGGGAGGGAGGACAGTGTAGGAGTTTAGGGAGAGGGATGAGAAGGGGAGGAGGACAGTGTAGGAGTGGAGGAAGAGGGATGAGAAGGGGAGGGAGGACAGTGTAGGAGTGGAGGAAGAGGGATGAGAAGGGGAGGGAGGACAGTGTAGGAGTTTAGGGAGAGGGATGAGAAGGGGAGGGAGGACAGTGTAGGAGTGGAGGAAGAGGGATGAGAAGGGGAGGGAGGACAGTGTAGGAGTGGAGGAAGAGGGATGAGAAGGGGAGGGAGGACAGTGTAGGAGTTTAGGGAGAGGGATGAGAAGGGGAGGAGGACAGTGTAGGAGTGGAGGAAGAGGGATGAGAAGGGGAGGGAGGACAGTGTAGGAGTTTAGGGAGAGGGATGAGAAGGGGAGGGAGGACAGTGTAGGAGTTTAGGGAGAGGGATGAGAAGGGGAGGGAGGACAGTGTAGGAGTTTAGGGAGAGGGATGAGAAGGGGAGGGAGGACAGTGTAGGAGTGGAGGGAGAGGGATGAGAAGGGGAGGAGGACAGTGTAGGAGTGGAGGGAGAGGGATGAGAAGGGGAGGAGGACAGTGTAGGGAGAGGGATGAGAGGAAGAGGGATGAGAAGGGGAGGAGGACAGTGTAGGAGGAAGAGGGATGGAGGGATGAGAAGGGGAGGAGGACAGTGTAGGAGTGGAGGAAGAGGGATGAGAAGGGGAGGGAGGACAGTGTAGGAGTTTAGGGAGAGGGATGAGAAGGGGAGGAGGACAGTGTAGGAGTTTAGGGAGAGGGATGAGAAGGGGAGGAGGACAGTGTAGGAGTGGAGGAAGAGGGATGAGAAGGGGAGGGAGGACAGTGTAGGAGTGGAGGGAGAGGGATGAGAAGGGGAGGAGGACAGTGTTTTATGACATCTCTCTTCATGATAAATAGCACATGTTATTACTACACATCTGATTTGGAGCGGTAGGGGGCAGGTAGTCTAGAGCGTTGGCCAGTAACCAAAAGGTTGCTTGATCGAATCCCCGAGCTGACAAGGTAAAAGTCTGTCGTTCTGCCCCTAAACAAGGCATTTAACCCACTGTTCCCTGGTAGGCTGTCATTGTAAATAAGAATGAACTGACTTGCCTAGTTAAATAAAGGTAAAACATGTATTCAAAAATCAACTAATTGTTACGTTGAGATGATTTGAATCAACCACACTGTGCACCCTTTGGAGTCCCCAGGACTGAGTTTGGGATACGTTGGTTTAGAGGTCACAGTGTCAGAATCCATCTGGGTGTTAGAATACTATAGAATACAGTAAATATAGTTGACGTCGGAAGTTTACATACATGTACACCTTAGCCAAATACATCCAAACTCAGTTTTCAAAACTCCTGACATTTAATCATTGTAAAAATTCCCTGTCTTAGGTCAATTAGGATCACCACTTTGATGCACCTGTTTTGACCTCGCCTTCTGGATGAAAGCGGAGTGAACAGGCCGTGGCTCAGGTGCTTGTCATCCTTGATGATCTTTTTGGCCTTCCTGTGGCGTCGGGTGCTGTAGGTGTCCTGCATGGCAGGTAGTTTTCCCCCTGTGATGCATTGTGGTAACCGCACCAACCCCTGGAGAGCCCTCCGGTTGTGGGCGGTGCAGTTGCCAACAGGATGTTCTCAATTGTGCATCTGTAAAATTTTGTGAGGGTTTTAGTTGACAAGCCACATTTCTCCTGCTGCCAGGTGAGCCAGGTGTCGAGCCAGGTCTGAGCCAGGTGTCGAGCTTGGAGGGAAAAATAGTGTTGAATGCATTCTCACATACTTTAGGTATTCCTCTTGTCCAGATGTGTTACGGCCGGGTGAATAGCAATTAAAAGGCCATCTTCTGTGTGTGTGTGTGTGTGTGTGTGCACATGCATTGTGTGTGTGAGTGCTTGTGTTTGTTTGTGTGAGAGTGACAGTGATGGCTATCGTGTAATGAGTTCATGAAATCAGATGTGAGTGCTATGTAAGTACAGGCCTGACTCTCTGAGGTGACAACACTTATTGATGCAAATCTGACTCTGCAAATGTCAAACTCCCCCCACTCCACGTTATTTAATTTACAAACCAGGCTACTCTAAGGACAGGTTAAGGAAGGGAGGGATGGAGAGAGATAGAGCGGGAAGTAGGGAGAGAGAGAGATAGATAGAGAGGGAGGTAAGGAGGGAGAGAGGTAGGGAGGAGGGGGGAGGGAGGGAGAGAGGGAGGTAGGGTGGAGGGAGACAGAGAGAGAGAGAGAGAGAGAGAGAGAGAGAGGGAGGTAAGGAGGGAGAGAGGTAGGGAGGAGGGGGTGGGAGGGAGGGAGAGAGAGAGAGAGATAGAGAGAGAGAGAGAGAGAGAGAGAGAGAGAGAGAGAGAGAGAGAGAGAGAGAGAGAGAGAGAGAGAGAGAGAGAGAGAGAGAGAGAGAGAGAGAGAGAGAGAGAGAGAGAGAGAGAGAGAGAGGAGGGGAGGGAGGGAGGTAGGGAGGAGGGGGAGGGAGAGAGAGAGAGGAGGGAGGAGAGGGAGGGAGAGATAGAGAGAGAGAAGGAGGTAGGGTGAGGGAGGGAGAGATAGAGGAGGTAGGGGGAGGGAGAGAGAGAGAGAGAGAGAGAGAGAGAGAGAGAGAGAGAGAGAGAGAGAGGGAGGGAGGGAGGGCGAGAGAGGTAGGGAGGAGGGGGAGGGAGGGAGAGAGAGAAGGAGGTAGGGGGAGGGAGAGAGAGAGAGTGTAAATGTTTGAGTTTGTCATCAGCATAGTGAAGCAGTTCCTCTCTGCTCCATTCTCTCTTCCCTGTGGCAGTCTCTCCTCTCCTCTGCTCCATTCTCTCTTCCCTGTGGCAGTCTCTCCTCTCCTCTGCTCCATTCTCTCTTCCCTGTGGCAGTCTCTCCTCTCCTCTGCTCCATTCTCTCTTCCCTGTGGCAGTCTCTCCTCTCCTCTCCTCTCCTCTGCTCCATTCTCTCTTCCCTGTGGCAGTCTCTCCTCTCCTCCTGCTCCATTCTCTCTTCCCTGTGGCAGTCTCTCTCCTCTCCTCTCCTCTGCTCCATTCTCTCTTCCCTGTGGCAGTCTCTCCTCTCCTCTCCTCCGCTCCATTCTCTCTTCCCTGTGGCAGTCTCTCCTCTCCTCTCCTCCTGCTCCATTCTCTCTTCCCTGTGGCAGTCTCTCCTCTCCTCTGCTCCAATCTCTCTTCCCTGTGGCAGTCTCTCCACTCCTCCTGCTCCATTCTCTCTTCCCTGTGGCAGTCTCTCCTCTCCTCTCCTCTCCTCTGCTCCATTCTCTCTTCCCTGTGGCAGTCTCTCCTCTCCTCTCCTCCTGCTCCATTCTCTCTTCCCTGTGGCAGTCTCTCCTCTCCTCTGCTCCATTCTCTCTTCCCTGTGGCAGTCTCTCCTCTCCTCCTGCTCCATTCTCTCTTCCCTGTGGCAGTCTCTCCTCTCCTCCTGCTCCATTCTCTCTTCCCTGTGGCAGTCTCTCCTCTCCTCCTACTCCATTCTCTCTTCCCTGTGGCAGTCTCTCCTCTCCTCTCCTCTGCTCCATTCTCTCTTCCCTGTGGCAGTCTCTCCTCTCCTCCTGCTCCATTCTCTCTTCCCTGTGGCAGTCTCTCCTCTCCTCTCCTCTGCTCCATTCTCTCTTCCCTGTGGCAGTCTCTCCTCTCCTCCTGCTCCATTCTCTCTTCCCTGTGGCAGTCTCTCCTCTCCTCTGCTCCATTCTCTCTTCCCTGTGGCAGTATCTCCTCTCCTCTGCTCTTTCCTCACTTTCCGTCTGATCAATTACAGAGCACGGGGGAGGTTTGGTCCACAGTGGATCCTAAAAGGCAGGGGGGAGTACAGGCTTTCTTCCTTTATTTCCTGTCTTTCTTCTTTACTTGCCTTGTTTATTAGTAAAAATATGTGTGTATCTCTGATATGACTGTGGAGTACAGTACTGGTGTGTTTATCTCTGATATGACTGTGGAGTACAGTACTGGTGTGTTTGTGTATCTCTGATATGACTGTGGAGTACAGTACTGGTGTGTTTATCTCTGATATGACTGTGGTGTACAGTACTGTAGTGTGTATTCTGTACTGTGTTACTGTGTACTACTGTAGTGTGTATTCTGTACTGTGTTACTGTGTACTACTGTAGTGTGTATTCTGTACTGTCTTACTGTGTACTACTGTAGTGTGTATTCTGTACTGTGTTACTGTGTACTACTGTAGTGTGTATTCTGTACTGTGTTACTGTGTACTACTGTAGTGTGTATTCTGTACTGTGTTACTGTGTACTACTGTAGTGTGTATTCTGTACTGTCTTACTGTGTACTACTGTAGTGTGTATTCTGTACTGTGTTACTGTGTACTACTGTAGTGTGTATTCTGTACTGTCTTACTGTGTACTACTGTAGTGTGTATTCTGTACTGTGTTACCGTGTACTACTGTAGTGTGTATTCTGTACTGTGTTACCGTGTACTACTGTAGTGTGTATTCTGTACTGTGTGTCATTGCTGACGACTGAGCTGTAATCCCTTGATAATACACTGACTCAGAGAAGATAGACTGAGGAGGAGGGAGAGAGAGAGATGGGAGAGAGAGATGGACATGAGAGAGGGAGGAGAGAGAGATGGAAGAGAAATAGATGGGAGAGAGAGATGAGAGAGAGAGAGAGAGAGAGAGAGAGAGAGAGAGAGAGAGAGAGAGAGAGAGAGAGAGAGAGAGAGAGAGAGAGAGAGAGAGAGAGAGAGAGAGAGAGAGAGAGAGAGAGAGAGAGAGAGAGAGAGAGAGATAGAGACGACACCTTATTGCCTACACCTATGTAGTCCTTTCAAAGTCCTCTCAAGTCTCAGTGATGGGTTAGGGGTCTATTAAGTATTGGCTGAAAAATACAATGACTGGTTGATGTAATCCTTAATTAGCATGAGGAGATAAAGAGGAATAAAGAAGCGAGGAGAGAATGAAGCGATGGTCGTCATGGAGATGAGAATGGCGCAGTGGACGGACAGCTGTTGTGTGCTGTGTCCGTTCAATCAAAATCTATATCAGGAAGTTTCCAAGTTAGCCACCAATAAGAAAACTGAAGCAATCAAGCTAATCTATTGGATTAGATCTCTTTCTCTCATTATCCTGTGTGTCACTAAGGTAAGGGAAGGCTATAGACTATTTATAATCACTTCAAAGACTACCTGTCAATTGAAGGTTACTCTCTCTCTCTCTCTCTCTCTCTCTCTCTCTCTCTCTCTCTCTCTCTCTCTCTCTCTCTCTCTCTCTCTCTCTCTCTCTCTCTCTCAGTACTGTGTTAGACAGAGAGACACACAACTTTCCACTGGTAATGAAAATAGTAAAAAGATCATTCCATTTTTGGCTCCACCTAAATTCAAGTCCAAATTCATGTCTCTGATTTAAAGCACTTCAAACCCAAGAGCTGAGCACAGAAACAAGCCCTCTCAGTCAGCTGGTGTTGGACCTCACCAACCAAGCTGACACCAGAACTGCTTCAAAAGAAAGAATTGCAAGAAACACAAATCTAATTAATAAACAAAAAACTATCTTGAGCCAATCAAATAACTCCTATTTACAACATTTGAAAAACTAAACAATCCCAAAGCCTACAAAGATTATATCTGGCCCTAAACAGAGAAAATGAATTGGCTGATTATCTCTACTCTGTCAGAGATACGAAGCAGAGACAGATCCTTACCAAGTACAGGCTGAGTGACCACCGATTGGCAATAGAAACCGGCAGACATAAAAAGACATGGCTACCCAAAGAGGAGCGTGTATGTGGTCACTGCATGACAGGGGAGGTGGAGACAGAGATGCACTTTCTCCTTTACTGTGATAAATATTCCTCACAAAGAGATTCATTATTCACAAAAGCAAAACAATACTCAAGGTGGGCGAATAAGCAACGGCTCCTCCTGCAACCAAATCTGTATTTGCCTGAAGAACCCTGAATAATAACTTCTGCATAGTTCGCATGAACTTTCCTTTGAAATGTCTTTTAGTTGTATTATTAACCCCTTCACCCCTCTTCAGAAGGATTCATATCTTTTAGTTGTATTATTAACCCCTTCACCCCTCTTCAGAAGGATTCATATCTTTTAGTTGTATTATTAACCCCTTCACCCCTCTTCAGAAGGATTCATATCTTTTAGTTGTATTATTAACCCCTTCACCCCTCTTCAGAAGGATTCATATCTTTTAGTTGTATTATTAACCCCTTCACCCCTCTTCAGAAGGATTCATATCTTTTAGTTGTATTATTAACCCCTTCACCCCTCTTCAGAAGGATTCATATCTTTTAGTTGTATTATTAACCCCTTCACCCCTCTTCAGAAGGATTCATATCTTTTAGTTGTATTATTAACCCCTTCACCCCCTTCAGAAGGATTCATATATTTTAGTTGTATTATTAACCCCTTCAACCCTCTTCAGAAGGATTCATATATTTTAGTTGTATTATTAACCCCTTCACCACCCCCCCTCTTCAGAAGGATTCATATCTTTTAGTTGTATTATTAACCCCTTCACCCCTCTTCAGAAGGATTCATATCTTTTAGTTGTATTATTAACCCCTTCACCCCTCTTCAGAAGGATTCATATCTTTTAGTTGTATTATTAACCCCTTCACCCCTCTTCAGAAGGATTCATATCTTTTAGTTGTATTATTAACCCCTTCACCCCCTCTTCAGAAGGATTCATATCTTTTAGTTGTATTATTAACCCCTTCACCCCTCTTCAGAAGGATTCATATCTTTTAGTTGTATTATTAACCCCTTCACCCCCCCTTTCAGAAGGATTCATATCTTTTTGTATTATTAACCCCTTCAGTTGTATTATTAACCCCTTCACCCCTCTTCAGAAGGATTCATATCTTTTAGTTGTATTATTAACCCCTTCATCCCTCTTCAGAAGGATTCATATCTTTTAGTTGTATTATTAACCCCTTCACCCCTCTTCAGAAGGATTCATATCTTTTAGTTGTATTATTAACCCCTTCACCCCTCTTCAGAAGGATTCATATCTTTTAGTTGTATTATTAACCCTTCACCCCCCCCCCCCTCTTCAGAAGGATTCATATCTTTTAGTTGTATTATTAACCCCTTCACCCCTCTTCAGAAGGATTCATATCTTTTAGTTGTATTATTAACCCCTTCACCCCTCTTCAGAAGGATTCATATCTTTTAGTTGTATTATTAACCCCTTCACCACCCCCCCTCTTCAGAAGGATTCATATCTTTTAGTTCATATCTTTTAGTATTATTAACCCCTTCACCCCTCTTCAGAAGGATTCATATCTTTTAGTTGTATTATTAACCCCTTCACCCCTCTTCAGAAGGATTCATATCTTTTAGTTGTATTATTAACCCCTTCACCCTTTCATATCCCTCTT
>NC_068450.1:17580129-17587629 GCF_023373465.1 Oncorhynchus keta | reverse complement strand
CCACAATTCCAAAGGATAGTGTCCGATAGGGTTGAGTAAGAACACTGTGTGTGTTAGCCTAACTGTAACCTCTTCATGGGGACTGGAGAACAGTGAACACCTAACCCTAAAACTAGCCCTAACCCTTAACCTTAACCTAATTCTAACCCTAACACTAATTCTAACCTTAACCCTAAACCCTCTAGAAATAGCATTTGACCTCGTGGGGACCAACAAAATGTCACTAGTTGGTCAAATGTTGGTTTTCTTACTGTTATTTTGGGGACTTCTGGTCCCCACATGAATAGTTAAACACGTCCACGCACACAGAGGCAAACATCCAGCTGCTACAAACACCCATAATTGGTCCCTGGCTGAGAATGGGAGCAATTTTAATGACTTGTCTGCTCATTTAGATAGAGTTGCATCGGGGGGTTTTTACATGGTCAGGAAGGCTCTTCCTCATCTCAGGTTTATAGGAGAAATAGCTACATTTAGTTAAAGGCAGAAGAGAAAACAACCCTATAAGGAAACAAGGCGAGACCTAAGTGCGGACACAGGAAGCAGATGGTTGAGCTCTGATATTTATTCATCCAATGTCCAAAACAGTACCAGACGAAGGGCAGTCTCAAGGTCAGGCCAGGCAGGGGTTCAGTAACCAGATCCGAGTCCAAACAGTACAAGGGGATAGGCAGGCTTGAAGACAGGACAGGCAGTGTGGTCAGGCAGGTGGGTTCGGAGACAGGACAGGCAGAGTGGTCAGGCAGGTGGGTTCGGAGACAGGACAGGCAGTGTGGTCAGGCAGGTGGGTTCGGAGACAGGACAGGCAGAGTGGTCAGGCAGGTGGGTTCGGAGACAGGACAGGCAGAGTGGTCAGGCAGGTGGGTTCGGAGACAGGACAGGCAGAGTGGTCAGGCAGGTGGGTTCGGAGACAGGACAGGCAGAGTGGTCAGGCAGGTGGGTTCAGAGACAGGACAGGCAGAGTGGTCAGGCAGGTGGGTTCAGAGACAGGACAGGCAGAGTGGTCAGGCAGGTGGGTTCGGAGACAGGACAGGCAGAGTGGTCAGGCAGGTGGGTTCAGAGACAGGACAGGCAGAGTGGTCAGGCAGGTGGGTTCGGAGACAGAACAGGCAGAGTGGTCAGGCAGGTGGGTTCAGAGACAGGACAGGCAGAGTGGTCAGGCAGGTGGGTTCGGAGACAGGACAGGCAGAGTGGTCAGGCAGGTGGGTTCGGAGACAGGACAGGCAGAGTGGTCAGGCAGGTGGGTTCAGAGACAGGACAGGCAGAGTGGTCAGGCAGGTGGGTTCGGAGACAGGACAGGCAGAGTGGTCAGGCAGGTGGGTTCAGAGACAGGACAGGCAGAGTGGTCAGGCAGGTGGGTTCGGAGACAGGACAGGCAGAGTGGTCAGGCAGAGTGGTCAGGCAGGTGGGTTCAGAGACAGGACAGGCAGAGTGGTCAGGCAGGTGGGTTCGGAGACAGGACAGGCAGAGTGGTCAGGCAGGTGGGTTCAGAGACAGGACAGGCAGAGTGGTCAGGCAGGTGGGTTCAGAGACAGGACAGGCAGAGTGGTCAGGCAGGTGGGTTCTGAGACAGGACAGGCAGAGTGGTCAGGCAGGTGGGTTCGGAGACAGGACAGGCAGAGTGGTCAGGCAGGTGGGTTCAGAGACAGGACAGGCAGAGTGGTCAGGCAGGTGGGTTCGGAGACAGAACAGGCAGAGTGGTCAGGCAGGTGGGTTCAGAGACAGGACAGGCAGAGTGGTCAGGCAGGTGGGTTCGGAGACAGGACAGGCAGAGTGGTCAGGCAGGTGGGTTCGGAGACAGGACAGGCAGAGTGGTCAGGCAGGTGGGTTCAGAGACAGGACAGGCAGAGTGGTCAGGCAGGTGGGTTCGGAGACAGGACAGGCAGAGTGGTCAGGCAGGTGGGTTCAGAGACAGGACAGGCAGAGTGGTCAGGCAGGTGGGTTCGGAGACAGGACAGGCAGAGTGGTCAGGCAGGTGGGTTCGGAGACAGGACAGGCAGAGTGGTCAGGCAGGTGGGTTCTGAGTCAGGACAGGCAGAGTGGTCAGGCAGGTGGGTTCGGAGACAGGACAGGCAGAGTGGTCAGGCAGGTGGGTTCAGAGACAGGACAGGCAGAGTGGTCAGGCAGGTGGGTTCGGAGACAGGACAGGCAGAGTGGTCAGGCAGGTGGGTTCTGAGTCAGGACAGGCAGAGTGGTCAGGCAGGTGGGTTCGGAGACAGGACAGGCAGAGTGGTCAGGCAGGTGGGTTCGGAGACAGGACAGGCAGAGTGGTCAGGCAGGTGGGTTCGGAGACAGGACAGGCAGAGTGGTCAGGCAGGTGGGTTCGGAGACAGGACAGGCAGAGTGGTCAGGCAGGTGGGTTCGGAGACAGGACAGGCAGAGTGGTCAGGCAGGTGGGTTCGGAGACAGGACAGGCAGTGTGGTCAGGCAGGTGGGTTCGGAGACAGGACAGGCAGAGTGGTCAGGCAGGTGGGTTCGAGACAGGACAGGCAGAGTGGTCAGGCAGGTGGGTTCGGAGACAGGACAGGCAGAGTGGTCAGGCAGGTGGGTTCGGAGACAGGACAGGCAGTGTGGTCAGGCAGGTGGGTTCGGAGACAGGACAGGCAGAGTGGTCAGGCAGGTGGGTTCGAGACAGGACAGGCAGAGTGGTCAGGCAGGTGGGTTCAGAGACAGGACAGGCAGAGTGGTCAGGCAGGTGGGTTCGGAGACAGGACAGGCAGAGTGGTCAGGCAGGTGGGTTCAGAGACAGGACAGGCAGAGTGGTCAGGCAGGTGGGTTCGGAGACAGAACAGGCAGAGTGGTCAGGCAGGTGGGTTCAGAGACAGGACAGGCAGAGTGGTCAGGCAGGTGGGTTCGGAGACAGGACAGGCAGAGTGGTCAGGCAGGTGGGTTCGGAGACAGGACAGGCAGAGTGGTCAGGCAGGTGGGTTCAGAGACAGGACAGGCAGAGTGGTCAGGCAGGTGGGTTCGGAGACAGGACAGGCAGAGTGGTCAGGCAGGTGGGTTCAGAGACAGGACAGGCAGAGTGGTCAGGCAGGTGGGTTCGGAGACAGGACAGGCAGAGTGGTCAGGCAGGTGGGTTCGGAGACAGGACAGGCAGAGTGGTCAGGCAGGTGGGTTCGGAGACAGGACAGGCAGAGTGGTCAGGCAGGTGGGTTCGGAGACAGAACAGGCAGAGTGGTCAGGCAGGTGGGTTCAGAGACAGGACAGGCAGAGTGGTCAGGCAGGTGGGTTCGGAGACAGGACAGGCAGAGTGGTCAGGCAGGTGGGTTCTGAGTCAGGACAGGCAGAGTGGTCAGGCAGGTGGGTTCGGAGACAGGACAGGCAGAGTGGTCAGGCAGGTGGGTTCGGAGACAGGACAGGCAGAGTGGTCAGGCAGGTGGGTTCGGAGACAGGACAGGCAGAGTGGTCAGGCAGGTGGGTTCGGAGACAGGACAGGCAGAGTGGTCAGGCAGGTGGGTTCGGAGACAGGACAGGCAGAGTGGTCAGGCAGGTGGGTTCGGAGACAGGACAGGCAGAGTGGTCAGGCAGGTGGGTTCGGAGACAGGACAGGCAGAGTGGTCAGGCAGGTGGGTTCTGAGTCAGGACAGGCAGAGTGGTCAGGCAGGTGGGTTCAGAGACAGGACAGGCAGAGTGGTCAGGCAGGTGGGTTTGGAGACAGGACAGGCAGAGTGGTCAGGCAGGTGGGTTCGGAGACAGGACAGGCAGAGTGGTCAGGCAGGTGGGTTCGAGTCAGGACAGGCAGAGTGGTCAGGCAGGTGGGTTCAGAGACAGGACAGGCAGAGTGGTCAGGCAGGTGGGTTCGGAGACAGGACAGGCAGAGTGGTCAGGCAGGTGGGTTCGGAGACAGGACAGGCAGAGTGGTCAGGCAGGTGGGTTCGGAGACAGGACAGGCAGAGTGGTCAGGCAGGTGGGTTCGGAGACAGGACAGGCAGAGTGGTCAGGCAGGTGGGTTCGGAGACAGGACAGGCAGAGTGGTCAGGCAGGTGGGTTCGGAGACAGGACAGGCAGAGTGGTCAGGCAGGTGGGTTCGGAGACAGGACAGGCAGAGTGGTCAGGCAGGTGGGTTCGGAGACAGGACAGGCAGAGTGGTCAGGCAGGTGGGTTCGGAGACAGGACAGGCAGAGTGGTCAGGCAGGTGGGTTCGGAGACAGGACAGGCAGAGTGGTCAGGCAGGTGGGTTCGGAGACAGGACAGGCAGAGTGGTCAGGCAGGTGGGTTCGGAGACAGGACAGGCAGAGTGGTCAGGCAGGTGGGTTCGGAGACAGGACAGGCAGAGTGGTCAGGCAGGTGGGTTCGGAGACAGGACAGGCAGAGTGGTCAGGCAGGTGGGTTCAGAGTCAGGACAGGCAGAGTGGTCAGGCAGGTGGGTTCGGAGTCAGGACAGGCAGTGTGGTCAGGCAGGTGGGTTCGGAGTCAGGACAGGCAGAGTGGTCAGGCAGGTGGGTTCGGAGACAGGACAGGCAGAGTGGTCAGGCAGGTGGGTTCAAGACAGGACAGGCAGAGTGGTCAGGCAGGTGGGTTCGAGACAGGACAGGCAGAGTGGTCAGGCAGGTGGGTTCGAGAGGACAGGCAGAGTGGTCAGGCAGGTGGGTTCGAGACAGGACAGGCAGAGTGGTCAGGCAGGTGGGTTCGGAGACAGGACAGGCAGAGTGGTCAGGCAGGTGGGTTCGGAGACAGGACAGGCAGAGTGGTCAGGCAGGTGGGTTCGGAGACAGGACAGGCAGAGTGGTCAAACAGGTGAGTTCGGAGACAGGACAGGCAGAGTGGTCAGGCAGGTGGGTTCGGAGTCAGGACAGGCAGTGTGGTCAGGCAGGTGGGTTCGGAGTCAGGACAGGCAGAGTGGTCAGGCAGGTGGGTTCGAGTCAGGACAGGCAGAGTGGTCAGGCAGGTGGGTTGAGACAGGACAGGCAGAGTGGTCAGGCAGGTGGGTTCAGAATAAGGCAGATATGGTCAGGCAGGTGGGTTCAGACAGGACAGGCATAATCAGGCAGGTGGGTTCGGATTCAGGACAGGCAGAGTGGTCAGGCAGGTGGGTTCGAGTCAGGACAGGCAGTGGTCAGGCAGGTGGGTTTCAGGACAGGCAGAGTGGTCAGGCAGGTGGGTTCGGAACAGGACAGGCAGAGTGGTCAGGCAGGTGGGTTCGGAGACAGGACAGGCAGAGTGGTCAGGCAGGTGGGTTCAGAGTCAGGACAGGCAGAGTGGTCAGGCAGGTGGGTTCTGAGTCAGGACAGGCAGTGTGGTCAGGCAGGTGGGTTCGGAGTCAGGACAGGCAGAGTGGTCAGGCAGGTGGGTTCGGAGACAGGACAGGCAGGGTGGTCAGGCAGGTGGGTTGAGACAGGATTAGAGGCAGAGTGGTCAGGCAGGTGGGTTCGGAGACAGGACAGGCAGAGTGGTCAGGCAGGTGGGTTCAGACAGGACAGGCAGAGTGGTCAATGGTGGGTTCGAGTCAGGACAGGCAGAGTGGTCAGGCAGGTGGGTTCGAATAGGACAGGCAGAGTGGTCAGGCAGGTGGGTTAGACAGGACAGGCAGAGTGGTCAGGCAGGTGGGTTCGGAACAGGACAGGCAGAGTGGTCAGGCAGGTGGGTTCGGAGACAGGACAGGCAGAGTGGTCAGGCAGGTGGGTTGAGACAGGACAGGCAGAGTGGTCAGGCAGGTGGGTTCGGAGACAGGACAGGCAGAGTGGTCAGGCAGGTGGGTTCGGAGACAGGACAGGCAGTGTGGTCAGGCAGGTGGGTTCGGAGACAGGACAGGCAGAGTGGTCAGGCAGGTGGGTTGAGACAGGACAGGCAGAGCGGTCAGGCAGGTGGGTTGAGACAGGACAGGCAGAGTGGTCAGGCAGGTGGGTTCGAGACAGGACAGGCAGTGAATCAGGCAGGTGGGTTGATATTAGGACAGGCAGAGAGGTCAGGCAGGTGGGTTCAGAGTCAGGACAGGCAGAGTGGTCTGGCAGGTGGGTTCGGAGTCAGGACAGGCAGAGTGGTCAGGCAGGTGGGTTCGGAGTCAGGTCAGGCAAGGGTCGAAACCAGGATGACTAGAAACAAAAGAGACTGGGGGAAAAAAATAGGAGCAAGGAAAACCGTTTTTTGAATTGGCAAACAAGATGAAATGGCACAGAGAGACAGGAAAAAACAGAGATATATATATACACCTGGGATAATAAGCGACACCTGGAGGGGGTGGAGACAATCACAAGGACAGGTGAAACAGATCAGGATGTGACAAACCTGGTCCTGAAACAACCTCTACACCTACAGTGTTGCAGATCTGAGACTGAGAGAGTCAGACAGGGGAATAATGGTTGATATTAGACTGAGAGAGTCAGATAGGGGAATAATGGCTGATATTAGACTGAGAGAGTCAGATAGGGGAATAATGGTTGATATTAGACTGAGTCAGACAGGGAATAATGGTTGATATTAGACTGAGAGTCAGACAGGGGAATAATGGTTGATATTAGACTGAGAGAGATAGGGGAATAATGGTTGATATTAGACTGAGAGAGTCAGATAGGGGAATAATGGTTGATATTAGACTGAGAGAGTCAGATAGGTGAATAATGGTTGATATTAGACTGAGAGAGTCAGATAGGTGAATAATGGTTGATATTAGACTGAGAGAGTCAGACAGGGGAATAATGGTTGATATTAGACTGAGAGAGTCAGATAGGGGAATAATGGTTGATATTAGACTGAGAGAGTCAGACAGGGGAATAATGGTTGATATTAGACTGAGAGAGTCAGATAGGTGAATAATGGTTGATATTAGACTGAGAGAGTCAGATAGGTGAATAATGGTTGATATTAGACTGAGAGAGTCAGACAGGGGAATAATGGTTGATATTAGACTGAGAGAGTCAGACAGGGGAATAATGGTTGATATTAGACTGAGTCAGATAGGTGAATAATGGTTGATATTAGACTGAGAGAGTCAGACAGGGGAATAATGGTTGATATTAGACTGAGAGAGTCAGACAGGGGAATAATGGTTGATATTAGACTGAGAGAGTCAGATAGGGGAATAATGGTTGATATTATACATATCTAATGCGATGCCACCCAAACACTTCTGTTTTGTCAGACGTCAAATTACAACATTTGTTTTACAACTTAATGCCGTGCTCTTGGATATCTATGTCTGAAACTGTTGGTCTCTGAGCTGCTTGGCTATTCCATAGGAGTACATTATGTACCTCTGACTGCAATGTTGTCTAAATCCTGTTGTCTAAAGCTTTGAGTCTGGATGTTAAGTTAGGATTGAGTCCACAGTCTGTCTGGTTTATACTGTGTGTTGTTAATTGCTACTAATACGAAGTGTCAGATGTGTGTACTAAGAAGTGTGTCAATGTATTAGGCCTATTGGGAGATTAGTCCTGGACTCAGACACTTATCCTGTCGTCTGATTGGACTAAGACCCTCTCAGCTGGCCAGTCAGAGCACCTGCTGTGATGTCATCTGAACCGCAGGGATCCCCAGAGATCTGGAGTAGAGCGAGAGAAA
>NC_068450.1:17567629-17575129 GCF_023373465.1 Oncorhynchus keta | reverse complement strand
AAGGGTCCTTCACAGACAGAGAGAAAGTCGCATAGAATGGTCCTCTACAGACATAGAGGAAGTTGCATGAAAGGGTCCTTTACAGACATAGAGGAAGTTGCATGAAAGGGTCCTTTACAGACATAGAGGAAGTTGCATAGAAGGGTCATTCACAGACATAGAGGAAGTTGCATAGAAGGGTCATTCACAGACATAGAGGAAGTTGCATGAAAGGGTCCTTTACAGACATAGAGGAAGTTGCATGAAAGGGTCCTTTACAGACATAGAGGAAGTTGCATAGAAGGGTCCTTTACAGACATAGAGGAAGTTGCATAGAAGGGTCATTCACAGACATAGAGGAAGTTGCATAGAAGGGTCATTCACAGACAGAAAGTCAGTGGTAGAGATAAAACTCGATCAGAACCATTCTGTTGACATTTGCGTACACACGCGCGCACACTCGCACACAGAGTGCATGGCACTTAGTTAACATTAAAATGATTCAGAATAGCCTGGCTTGGCTTGGTCTTATCAGAGAAGGTGAAGTAGAGGTGAGAAGACACTCATTTATACTCCCTTTACTGACTCCTCTCATCTCCTAATAAATCCCTGTCTCTCTCTCTCTCTCTCTCTCTCTCTCTCTCTCTCTCTCTCTCTCTCTCTCTCTCTCTCTCTCTCTCTCTCTCTCTCTGTCTCCCACTGGAGGAGGTGACTGTAACCATTACAGTCAAATTAGACAATTAGCAGGTTAATTACTGAACTCCCTACATAAGAGCTATCATCGTTTTTCAAATGAACACTTCTTCTCAGAACAGTCCAGGAGGAGAAGAGGAGGGAAGTATAGGTGTGTGCTTTCCTTGGTGTGTACCTCTCTGATTTCAGAGTGTTTGAGGTTAAAGGGGAAATGGTTGCATCAAAGGAGTTCCTTTTGTTAGAGGACACTCTCTCCCCACGATCGTTCTCTCTTTCTCCCCTTCTCTGGAGAATGCATCAAACCCTCTCTCTCCAGCTTTTATACCCACTATCTATCTATCACTCTCTCTCTCTCTCTCATCCCTGACTTCACACAAACCTTTGCAAGTCTTTCAGATTGTATTTTCTTTTATTTGAAGAGACTGAAAATTGATTTTCGTTTTAGAATGAAAATCACCACTTAATTCAGAGTTTTGCAAGGACGTTTAATCTCACTGTCACATCGCAGAAAGAGTGCATAAAAAAAGAAAACAATTCTAAGAGAATGGATCCAGGTGTTCTCAGGAGGGTTCAGAATGGATCCAGGTGTTCTCAGGAGGGTTCAGAATGGATCCAGGTGATCTCAGGAGGGTTCAGAATGGATTCCGGTGTTCTCAAGAGGGTTCAGAATGGATCCAGGTGTTCTCAGGAGGGTTCAGAATGGATCAAATCAAATCAAATCAAATTTTATTTGTCACATACACATGGTTAGCAGATGTTAATGCGAGTGTAGCGAAATGCTTGTGCTTCTAGTTCCGACAATGCAGTGATAACCAACAAGTAATCTAACTAACAATTCCAAAACTACTGTCTTATACACAGTGTAAGGGGATAAAGAATATGTACATAAGGATATATGAATGAGTGATGGTACAGAGCAGCATACAGTAGATGGTATCGAGTACAGTATATACATATGAGATGAGTATGTAGACAAAGTAAACAAAGTGGCATAGTTAAAGTGGCTAGTGATACATGTATTACATAAGGATGCAGTCGATGATGTAGAGTACAGTATATACGTATGCATATGAGATTAAAAATGTAGGGTAAGTAACATTATATAAGGTAGCATTGTTTAAAGTGGCTAGTGATATATTTACATCATTTCCCATCAATTCCCATTATTAAAGTGGCTGGAGTTGGGTCAGTGTCAATGACAGTGTGTTGGCAGCAGCCACTCAATGTTAGTGGTGGCTGTTTAACAGTCTGATGGCCTTGAGATAGAAGCTGTTTTTCAGTCTCTCGGTCCCAGCTTTGATGCACCTGTACTGACCTCGCCTTCTGGATGATAGCGGGGTGAACAGGCAGTGGTTCGGGTGGTTGATGTCCTTGATGATCTTTATGGCCTTCCTGTAACATCGGGTGGTGTAGGTGTCCTGGAGGGCAGGTAGTTTGCCCCGGTGATGCGTTGTGCAGACCTCACTACCCTCTGGAGAGCCTTACGGTTGAGGGCGGAGCAGTTGCCGTACCAGGCGGTGATACAGCCCGCCAGGATGCTCTCGATTGTGAATCTGTAGAAGTTTGTGAGTGCTTTTGGTGACAAGCCGAATTTCTTCAGCCTCCTGAGGTTGAAGAGGCGCTGCTGTGCCTTCTTCACGACGCTGTCAGTGTGAGTGGACCAATTCAGTTTGTCTGTTATGTGTATGCCGAGGAACTTAAAACTTGCTACCCTCTCCACTACTGTTCCATCGATGTGGATAGGGGGGTGTTCCCTCTGCTGTTTCCTGAAGTCCACAATCATCTCCTTAGTTTTGTTGACGTTGAGTGTGAGGTTATTTTCCTGACACCACACTCCGAGGGCCCTCACCTCCTCCCTGTAGGCCGTCTCGTCGTTGTTGGTAATCAAGCCTACCACTGTTGTGTCGTCCTCAAACTTGATGATTGAGTTGGAGCCGTGCGTGGCCACGCAGTCGTGGGTGAACAGGGAGTACAGGAGAGGGCTCAGAACGCACGCTTGTGGGGCCCCCGTGTTGAGGATCAGCGGGGAGGAGATGTTGTTGCCTACCCTCACCACCTGGGGGCGGCCCGTCAGGAAGTCCAGTACCCAGTTGCACAGGGCGGGGTCGAGACCCAGGGTCTCGAGCTTGATGACGAGCTTGGAGGGTACTATGATGTTGAATGCCGAGCTGTAGTCGATGAACAGCATTCTCACATAGGTATTCCTCTTGGATCCAGGTAGTCTCAGGAGGGTTCAGAATGGATCCAGGTGTTCTCAGGAGGGTTCAGAATGGATCCAGGTGTTCTCAGGAGGGTTCAGAATGGATCCAGGTGTTCTCAAGAGGGTTCAGAATGGATCCAGGTGTTCTCAGGAGGGTTCAGAATGGATCCAGGTGTTCTCAGGAGGGTTCAGAATGGATCCAGGTGGTCTCAGGAGGGTTCAGAATGGATCCAGGTGTTCTCAGGAGGGTTCAGAATGGATCCAGGTGTTTTCAGGAGGGTTCAGAATGGATCCAGGTGTTCTCAGGAGGGTTCAGAATGGATCCAGGTGTTCTCAGGAGGGTTCAGAATGGATCCAGGTGTTCTCAGGAGGGTTCAGAATGGATCCAGGTGTTCTCAGGAGGGTTCAGAATGGATCCAGGTGTTCTCAGGAGGGTTCAGAATGGATCCAGGTGTTCTCAGGAGGGTTCAGAATGGATCCAGGTGTTCTCAAGAGGGTTCAGAATGGATCCAGGTGTTCTCAGGAGGGTTCAAAATGGATCCAGGTGTTCTCAGGAGGGTTCAGAATGGATCCAGGTGTTCTCAGGAGGGTTCAGAATGGATCCAGGTGTTCTCAGGAGGGTTCAGAATGGATCCAGGTGTTCTCAGGAGGGTTCAGAATGGATCCAGGTGTTCTCAGGAGGGTTCAGAATGGATCCAGGTGTTCTCAGGAGGGTTCAGAATGGATCCAGGTGTTCTCAGGAGGGTTCAGAATGGATCCAGGTGTTCTCAGGAGGGTTCAGAATGGATCCAGGTGTTCTCAGGAGGGTTCAGAATGGATCCAGGTGTTCTCAGGAGGGTTCAGAATGGATCCAGGTGTTCTCAGGAGGGTTGAGAATGGATCCAGGTGTTCTCAGGAGGGTTCAGAATGGAACCAGGTGTTCTCATGAGGGTTCAGAATGGATCCAGGTGTTCTCAGGAGGGTTCAGAATGGATCCAGGTGTTCTCAGGAGGGTTCAGAATGGATCCAGGTGTTCTCAGGAGGGTTCAGAATGGATCCAGGTGTTCTCAGGAGGGTTCAGAATGGATCCAGGTGTTCTCATGAGGGTTCAGAATGGATCCAGGTGTTCTCAGGAGGGTTCAGAATGGATCCAGGTGTTCTCAGGAGGGTTCAGAATGGATCCAGGTGTTCTCAGGAGGGTTCAGAATGGATCCAGGTGTTCTCAGGAGGGTTCAGAATGGATCCAGGTGTTCTCAAGAGGGTTCAGAATGGATCCAGGTGTTCTCAGGAGGGTTCAGAATGGATCCAGGTGTTCTCAGGAGGGTTCAGAATGGATCCAGGTTTCTCAGGGATCCAGGTGTTCTCAGGAAGGTTCTCTCAGAGTTCAGAATGGATCCAGGTGTTCTCAGGAGGGTTCAGAATGGATCCAGGTGTTCTCAGGAGGGTTCAGAATGGATCCAGGTGTTCTCAGGAGGGTTCAGAATGGATCCAGGTGTTCTCAGGAGGGTTCAGAATGGATCCAGGTGTTCTCAGGAGGGTTCAGAATGGATCCAGGTGTTCTCAGGAGGGTTCAGAATGGATCCAGGTGTTCTCAGGAGGGTTCAGAATGGATCCAGGTGTTCTCAGGAGGGTTCAGAATGGATCCAGGTGTTCTCAGGAGGGTTCAGAATGGATCCAGGTGTTCTCAGGAGGGTTCAGAATGGATCCAGGTGTTCTCAGGAGGGTTCAGAATGGATCCAGGTGTTCTCAGGAGGGTTCAGAATGGATCCAGGTTTTCTCAGGAGGGTTCAGAATGGATCCAGGTGGTCTCAGGAGGGTTCAGAATGGATCCAGGTGTTCTCAGGAGGGTTCAGAATGGATCCAGGTGTTCTCAGGAAGGTTAAGAATGGATCCAGGTGTTCTCAGGAGGGTTCAGAATGGATCCAGGTGTTCTCAGGAGGGTTCAGAATGGATCCAGGTGTTCTCAGGAGGGTTGAGAATGGATCCAGGTGTTCTCAGGAGGGTTCAGAATGGAACCAGGTGTTCTCATGAGGGTTCAGAATGGATCCAGGTGTTCTCAAGAGGGTTCAGAATGGATCCAGGTGTTCTCAGGAGGGTTCAGAATGGATCCAGGTGTTCTCAGGAGGGTTCAGAATGGATCCAGGTGTTCTCAGGAGGGTTCAGAATGGATCCAGGTGTTCTCAGGAAGGTTAAGAATGGATCCAGGTGTTCTCAGGAGGGTTCAGAATGGATCCAGGTGTTCTCAGGAGGGTTCAGAATGGATCCAGGTGTTCTCAGGAGGGTTGAGAATGGATCCAGGTGTTCTCAGGAGGGTTCAGAATGGATCCAGGTGTTCTCAGGAGGGTTGAGAATGGATCCAGGTGTTCTCAGGAGGGTTCAGAATGGAACCAGGTGTCTCAGGAGGGTTCAGAATGGATCCAGGTGTTCTCAGGAGGGTTCAGAATGGATCCAGGTGTTCTCAGGAGGGTTCAGAATGGATCCAGGTGTTCTCAGGAGGGTTCAGAATGGATCCAGGTGTTCTCAGGAGGGTTCAGAATGGATCCAGGTGTTCTCAGGAGGGTTCAGAATGGATCCAGGTTTTCTCAGGAGGGTTCAGAATGGATCCAGGTGTTCTCAGGAGGGTTCAGAATGGATCCAGGTGGTCTCAGGAGGGTTCAGAATGGATCCAGGTGTTCTCAGGAGGGTTCAGAATGGATCCAGGTGTTCTCAGGAGGGTTCAGAATGGATCCAGGTAGTCTCAGGAGGGTTCAGAATGGATCCAGGTGTTCTCAGGAGGGTTCAGAATGGATCCAGGTAGTCTCAGGAGGGTTCAGAATGGATTCCGGTTGTCTCAGGAGGGTTCAGAATGGATCTGGATGTTCTCAGGAGGGTTCAGAATGGATCCAGGTGTTCTCAGGAGGGTTCAGAATGGATCCAGGTGGTCTCAGGAGGGTTCAGTATCGATTCCGGTTGTCTCAGGAGGGTTCAGAATGGATCGAGGTGTTCTCAGGAGGGATCAGAATGGATCCAGGTAGTCAAGGAGGGTTCAGAATGGATCCAGGTGTTCTCATGAGGGTTCAGAATGGATCCAGGTGTTCTCAGGAGGGTTCAGAATCGATTCCGGTGTCTCAGGAGGGTTCAGAATGGATCCAGGTGTTCTCAGGAGGGTTCTGGATCCAGGTGTCCTCAGCAGGGTTCAGAATGGATCCAGGTGTTCTCAGGAGGGACTCTGGATCCAGGTGTTCTGCCAGGAGGGTTCAGAATGGATCCAGGTGTTCTCAGGGGGGTTCAGAATGGATCCAGGTGTTCTCAAGAGGGTTCAGAATGGATCCAGGTTTTCTCAGGAGGGTTCAGAATGGATCCAGGTGGTCTCAGGAGGGTTCAGAATGGATCCATGTGTTCTCAGGAGGGTTCAGAATGGATCCAGGTGTTCTCAGGAAGGTTAAGAATGGATCCAGGTGTTCTCAGGAGGGTTCAGAATGGATCCAGGTGTTCCAGGAGGGTTCAGAATGGATCCAGGTGTTCTCAGGAGGGTTCAGAATGGATCCAGGTGTTCTCAGGAGGGTTCAGAATGGAACCAGGTGTTCTCATGAGGGTTCAGAATGGATCCAGGTGTTCTCAGAGGGTTCAGAATGGATCCAGGTGTTCTAATTCAGAATGGACCAGGTGTTCTCAGGGGGTTCAGAATGGATCCAGGTGTTCTCAAGAGGGTTCAGAATGGATCCAGGTTTTCTCAGGAGGGTTCAGAATGGATCCAGGTGGTCTCAGGAGGGTTCAGAATGGATCCATGTGTTCTCAGGAGGGTTCAGAATGGATCCAGGTGTTCTCAGGAAGGTTAAGAATGGATCCAGGTGTTCTCAGGAGGGTTCAGAATGGATCCAGGTGTTCTCAGGAGGGTTCAGAATGGATCCAGGTGTTCTCAGGAGGGTTCAGAATGGATCCAGGTGTTCTCAGGAGGGTTCAGAATGGAACCAGGTGTTCTCATGAGGGTTCAGAATGGATCCAGGTGTTCTCAAGAGGCAGAATGGATCCAGGTGTTCCCAGGGGGTTCAGAATGGATCCAGGTGTTCTCAGGAGGGTTCAGAATGGATCCAGGTGTTCTCAGGAGGGTTGAGAATGGATCCAGGTGTTCTCAGGAGGGTTGAGAATGGATCCAGGTGTTCTCAGGAGGGTTCAGAATGGATCCAGGTGTTCTCAGGAGGGTGAATGGATCCAGGTGTTCTCAGGAGGGTTGAGAATGGATCCAGGTGTTCTCAGGAGGGTTCAGAATGGATCCAGGTGTTCTCAGGAGGGTTGAGAATGGATCCAGGTGTTCTCAGGAGGGTTCAGAATGGATCCAGGTGTTCTCATGAGGGTTCAGAATGGATCCAGGTGTTCTCAAGAGGGTTCAGAATGGATCCAGGTGTTCTCAGGAGGGTTCAGAATGGATCCAGGTGTTCTCATGAGGGTTCAGAATGGATCCAGGTGTTCTCAGGAGGGTTCAGAATGGATCCAGGTGTTCTCAGGAGGGTTCAGAATGGATCCAGGTTTTCTCAGGAGGGTTCAGAATGGATCCAGGTGGTCTCAGGAGGGTTCAGAATGGACCCAGGTGTTCTCAGGAGGGTTCAGAATGGATCCAGGTGTTCTCAGGAGGGTTCAGAATGGATCCAGGTGTTCTCAGGAGGGTTCAG